>NW_018224894.1:5278-9583 GCF_001263595.1 Phalaenopsis equestris | reverse complement strand
TGGTAGATTCTCAAGCATCATTAGAAACTTTGAATGCCATAAATAACAAGCAGAATAACCCATATTCAAATTATTATAACCCATGTTGGAAAAATCATCCCAACTTTAACTGGAATAACAATTTGGGTGGTAATAATCAGCAATGGGGGAACAACCAAGTAAACCCATTGAGAAACTGAAACAATCAAGCAAATAATAATTATAAATCTACTTATCCTTCAGGTTTCAACAGTCATACACAATTTAAGGAGAAGAAGTTGTCTATAGAAGAAGTGGTGTTACAAATGAGAAATCAATTACAAAGTCAAGGAGCTACAATTAGAAATATTGAGAATCAACTTGGGCATATAGCAAATTCAATAGTTCAATACAACTCTATCCTTTGATACATCGGTCAAATGATTTGTTAGTAGTAATTTAGCAAAAATGAAGTGGTGTCATACTTTTGACTGAATAGTCAACATGGAAGCAGAGAAGTTAACTATCTTAATATTTTTAATCATCCATTCTCCTCTTCCATTAGTAAAAAAGGCAATCACTTCATCCAATGATGAATCAGTCATCACAAATGCAGCATATTTGTCAAAAAAATACATTCCTTAGCCCATTAAAAGCATTGATCTTTTCTGCAATAAATTCAACTTGCTTACCTCTCACAAGGATGTGATCATCAATAGTGAATCTCAAGTTGGCATAAAACTCCCGAATCATTGGCTTAATCACTACTACAGTGAAGTAGCAAAACTGTTTCCAATTTCTAGCAAGGATTAATCTCTCAATCTCACCACCCGGGTTAGCAAATGCCCATTCCTGGATCAATCTTCCGATTCTATTTGTGTGTTATAACTGTGTTGGGCTTTCAAATTAACACAAATTAACAAATCTTATTCATCTGAAGACCTTCCTCTCTTCACTCGTGGAGCCATTTGAAATTCTACCAAAATCCAAATAAATTACAAAATAAATTCTACCCGTGGAGCCATTTGAAATTCTACCAAAATCCAAATAAATCTAACTCCCTAAGTAAGAACTCCCTAAGTAAGATTATTTGATAAGAAATTTTTCACCATGAGTTTTCTTCAAGCTTTTTCATAAAAAATCACAACTTTTGGATTTTCCATAATGTAGAAAAAATCCATGGTGAAAATAATAAATTTTTAAGTTAAAATGAAGCTCTTACGAAGAGAAGATGAAATCTAAGATTTTTGGCCTCTGATCTAAGATTTTTGAATCTAAGATTTTTGGCCTCTGAAATCTTCTCTATTGCGCCCAATGTGAAGCCCTAGGTCAAGGTATAGAGTTAGGAGACGATCTAAGCAATAAAAATGGAGTTTTACTGTGTGATTTCATAGTTTTTTAGGCAATCTGGCATTTTTAGGAATTTGGCGGACCTTGCACCAAATCTGACACATCATGCGCCAACTCATTGTAAACCGGCTCATCATGCGCCAATCTGGTGCATCTTGCGCCAACATTCATTTTCTATGAAAATAAGCTCTGTACTGATTTACGTTTACCTCTAATTAAATCAAATGAACCTTTATAAGCATAATTAAACATCAATCTAACATCAATCTTTCACAAATAACACAAAACTCACTTTTATATATAAAATCCAAGCTATTACAAACTAACATTTTTCAAGCCAACAAACATCTATTTCAGTGTTCAAAGCAAACCAAAACATCCTAACATTGAAATCTAAACATCAAAATATGAAACACAAACATCGATATAGTTCAACAATAAAAGTAAATGCAATCCAACATTAACAAACAACTAAAACAAGCAGTACTAAACAAAACATTTTGTGCATATATTAAGTTCAAACATCTTCTTCACTCTCATCCTCCTGCATATCTCCCATAGATTGGTAGTGTGCATACAAGTTATAGAAGGGTCGATAAGGAAACTCATCTGTTGAATCCTCCCTAATCCAAGCATGTTTCTTGAACATACGTACCAAACCATATTCAATATGACAAGTATGCTCAAAATGTTCTTTAAGTCTCCAATCTGAATTGCATGCATAAGATTCTGCACCTCTTTCTCTATCTTCTTGATCTTTT
Organism: Phalaenopsis equestris; assembly: GCF_001263595.1. Lineage (NCBI taxonomy): Eukaryota > Viridiplantae > Streptophyta > Magnoliopsida > Asparagales > Orchidaceae > Phalaenopsis > Phalaenopsis equestris. The sequence continues at coordinate 7,514 of NW_018224894.1, read as the reverse complement.
TCAAAAGTGCGTTTGAACTGAAGTAAGGTTGAATAGGTAATGAATTCTGGGATGCTTGATCCATCTTGATCCATCAGTACATTGTCCATCAGTACATTGATATCATTCTCATCTCCCATTCCAATACAGTTGCAATAGACTTCTGGATCCATTGACTTCCAAGGAAGAATCACTTCTTCCCAACTCTCATAAGGTGCTTGCGATTGACTGCATAGTAGAAAAATAGTGGATGGATGTGGATGGATGTCCAAAATTCAAGCCCAGTTGCAAATCCATTAACAATCAAACCAAAAATTGATTTCATAATATTTGCACTAATATCAATGGTATCAACTGGTTTTCCAATTTGAATATAGTAATTCAAAATAGCACTCTCCTTAGTTACCTTACTGATTTTCATATTAGGAAGTAATTTAGATGCAATAAAGAAGTGGCATGCCTTAGAAGCAGGATTTAATAATGATGACAAAAAACTTATATTTCCATCATCTCTACCTCCCAATTTGCATCTACATCCATAAGGTATTGATAGAGTTCATTCCTATTATCTCTTATAGGGGTAAAATTGTGTAATGGCAAATAGGCACATTTTCAATCATAAACATCTCGTTTATTCTTGAAGGAGTGATTTGTATAAACTTCTCTTGCACATAGATAATTCATTGGTTGATTTCTGGTAGATTTACATAAAACTATTTCACCACAAGAACCACTATGGCGACAACAGCGTAACAAAGCACATCCCAGCGTCTCTGCGCAATAATCTTTTCCACTTGAGTATTTGGTGCATTGAATCCTCAACTCGCAAACCCCCTTTCATTGATTAGCCTCTTCTTCACTAAAACATGATCATGCAACTTCTGTGCATCAAAACTAAAAAACTTTCTCCGATTGAAAGTTCCAAATCTACAAGAATTTTTAAAGTGTGACGCCATTGAAATTGAAATCTATTGACTCCTCCCTCGTTTTCCCCTCTAAAATTGACTTTGGAATCAGTTTTTGGGAGTTATAAGGAGATGAACCCGCCAAAAACTGCCAAAAATCGCTTTTTAAAATGTTTTAAGTCATTTTCGTCATTGCGGCGCATCATGCGCCAGCTCTCTGTAATGTGGCGCATCATGCACCAATCTGGCACATCATGCACCAGTTTTAAAAAAATTGCATTTTTGATTACAATCAAACAAATTTTCAACTCTTCTATAAAATTAGGTAAATAAATATGTTTTTAAATATTTTCTAAAAGACACGGACTCTAGAAAAGCATAAATATAAATATATGTAAAACATTCTAAACAAAATCTTAAAAGCAAAATAAACAACGATAATTATGGGTTGCCTCCCACAAAGCACTTGATTTAATTTCGTCAGCCCGACATTCCCAGTCTTTATTGTGAGTGACCCAACATTACAGTTTCTTTGAAAACTGGTCTTTGACCATCAATATATAGCTTCAACCTGTGCCCGTTTACTTTAAATATCCTTTAAGTCTTAGGATCTTCAATATTAACAGCTCCATAGGGATAGACTTTTACAACTTTGAATGACCTTTTCCACCTAGACTTTAGTTTTCCAGGAAATAATTTCTGTCTTATATTGTATAATAAAATTTCCTGAAAAGGTCCAAATTCTTTATTTATTATCTTCTAATCATGTTATTCTTTCGCTCTTTCCTTATAAATCCTGGCATTATTATAAGTTTCATTTTTATTTTCTTCAAGCTCATTCAATTGCAATAATCTTTTCTCACCACCTTCTTTAATATGAAAATTGAATTCTTTTATAGCCCAATAAGCTTTGTGTTTTAATTATACTAGCAAGTGACAAGTCTTCCCAAAAATTATTCTATAATGGGACATACCTATAGGTGTCTTATAAGCTATATTGTATGCCTATAATAACGTATTTAATCTAGCAGACCAATCTATTTTATTAGGATTTATATTTTTTTCATAAATTCTCTTAATTTCATGATTAGATACTTCTGCTAAACCACTAGTTTTGGGATGATAAAGAGTTACAATTTTATGCATTATGTTATATTTTTCTAACAATCATACAATTGTTGCATTTCTAAAAAGAGATCCTCCGTCGACAATGACTACTCTAGGCATTCCATATCTTGTAAAAATACTTTTAATTAAAAAAATTTGAAACACTACAAGCATCACATCGAGGTAAAGTGATTGCTTCAATCCATTTTGAAATGTAATCCACAATAATATATATATACAATCCA
>NW_018224894.1:2710-5259 GCF_001263595.1 Phalaenopsis equestris | reverse complement strand
ATAAACAATAGCAATCCTATGATTTATATGATATTTCTTTAATAATTTCTCCATTATGACATTTCCGAAATGACTTCCCCCATCAGTAATGATAACTCTTGACATCCCAAATCTACAAAATATATTAATTTTTAAAAATCTTACAACACTTTTTGCATCACATCGAGGTAAAGCAACAACTTCTATTCATTTGGATACATAGTCCACTTCTAACAGAATATATAAATTTCTGAAAGATGGTTCCCCAAAAATCAAATATTTCAAGTTCTAGCATATAATTGAGAGGCATCTCATTTCTTCTCGAAATATTGCCTACTCTTTGACATCTTTCACAAATTTTGATATAAGCATTAACATCTCTAAATAGAATAAGCCAATAAAATCTAAATTGTAAAATTTTATGAAAAGTTATATCATTCCCAAAATGTCCTCCAAATTCTGAACTGTGACATTTTTGGATAATTTTCTGAATTTCTTTAAAAGGCACACATTATCTCATTACTAAGTTTTTGCATCGTTTATATAAATAGGGGTCATACCAAAAATAAAACTTTACATAATGAATGAATTTTTTTTCCTGTTGTTTTGTTAGTCTATATGGTAAAATACCACTAACAATATAATTTACAATATCAGCATACCAAAGTATTTCCCATCCATTTACTGCATAAAGTTGTTCATCGAGAAAATTTTCATTATTTTTTTTCTATGTCAAGTATTTCTTCTTGTTCTAGCCTACATAGATGATCAAAAATTTGATTATCAGTATTTTTCCTATTGACTAATGATACGCCTAAAAATGTACTATTTTCATGCTTTATTTTATAATGATATTGCACTTTAAAGGTATTTTTCTTGTGTTTTTGTTTGTAGATACATCAAATTGAAGAATTTGGAGTGATTGGAGCAAAAGGAACACAAATGGACCAAAACGGAGCAAACCGGAGCAAATCGGGTCGAATCGGGGCACACTGGAGCTATGGGGACCGAAACCATACACTTAAGTACCAATGCCCGACACTTAAGCACCAAAAAAAGTACTTAGGCACCACCAGATAGAGAGAGGGGTGCTTAAGCGCCCCAGAATCGGCTCTTAGGCGCTAGTGACGGTTTTTAGCATAACTTCTTCAATATACATAGAATTTGGACGATTTTTTAAGCTGTGTTTCATGCATCTCTTGGGAAATTTATTGGAATTAATAAAATTGAGTTTCTAGAAGGATTTAGGGCAGTTAGAAGGAGTTTTGAAGAGGCACTTCAAGAATTATTTGGAAGATTCATTGAATCTGGACAGTTTTGAAGAGACACTTAAGAAACTCTTGGGAAACTATAAATAAGGCTTAGAAATGTTTTTAAAAACTCTCTTGAATATCTATTATACTTTGGAATTAATTAGAAAAGGAGAAGAATAATTAGAGAAGAAGAAGAAGGCTTGGGCGTGAGCCCCAAGTGGGGCGGCAATGTGAGAGAGAAAGAGAGAGAGTGAGAGATTTCTTCTTTTCTTTTTACTTTATTCTTGGAGAGGATTGTAAGGAGATTGCTTTTTCTATACAAGGAGAGTTTGATTTCCATCAGATATAAGTATTTTCATTTTATATTTATTTGAATTTAGTACTTTATTTGTATGGTCTTAAAGACTTGTGCAATGAAAAGTTCTTGTTGTTTCTCCATGTGTAGTGAGTGGTTTTCTTTACTCTTTCTTCTTGTAATGAATTAGTATGCATGTGTAGTATATAGAATTGAGCAGAGTGAGAATATATTGTGATGATTTTACTTTGTTCTTCTTTTACATGTAAACTTGATCAACTTGCATGTTAATATTTGTTCTGAGAACATGTAAGATCCGAGATGGTATTGTCTCAATCAATTGTGGTAGAATCACATGAGATTGTATGGATAAAAAATAGTCCATATGGTTGAGTGCAAATAAATAGGAAAAAATCTTTAATGGGTGTAGAATTAGAGGAATTTAGAGTGACAGGCTAAAGCCTTTTAATTTGGTCTACTGTTTTAGGTTTTGATGCGAGATTTTAGCCTCCAGGTGAAGGGATAAGAGAGAACTCTAGAGTGAGAGCTAGTATCTTCCATGCCTAGCCCGTTTTCAGAACTATTCAACTTTAAATTAACCAATGTTCTTTATAGCATCTCTAGTAAGGGTAAATAATATAATTGCTCATATTTGTCACAATCTCTCTTGCTACTTATTTTACTTTTACAAATGTCACTAATTTCATTGCATGAGGAAGAGTACTTTTAATATATTAAACCCCGCTTTCTGATTTTCACTAAGTATTTTAGTTTAGGAGTAGAAGTAGAATTGTGGTGATAATTGTAGGATATAATCAAAACCAAACTTTATCAACCTTCCAAGCTAGGGCATATTATTCTAAACTAAAACTTCTCTTAAAAGCCGCTGTTATTAATCTCGATCTCCGTGGGATCGATATTCAGGGCTCAATCAGAAAGTCTTATATTACTTGATAATGATACGTATAATTGCGTAAAATACCTACAAATATAATTGAAAAAATATAATTGAAATCTTACTT
>NW_018224894.1:0-2635 GCF_001263595.1 Phalaenopsis equestris | reverse complement strand
GTGTCAACTTCATAAATCCTTCAACTTCATAAATCCTTACATATACAAAATGTCGGGATCAAGTTTTTGGCGTCATTGCCAGGGATCGCAACGGAGAATTTTAGTTGAAGTAATTATGCTTAGACTTGGAAAACTGTATTGATGTAAAAACTGTTTTGGTGTGAAAAGTGTCATTTGTATGAAAAAGTGGTGTGAAAAATCTGTTTGTGAAAATATTTTGTTGTGTTGAATATTATTTTTTGTTTTATTTGTTTAATTGTTAATGCATTGTTTGTTGTGTTTCACATGCAAAACAAAGGATCTGTAAGACTTATACCTTATGATCGTGAGTTAAAAAATAAGAATAAAATCAAAAAAACAGAAAGGACTTGAAAAACTAAAAATGGAAATGGAAAACATTCAAAATAATAACTTGAAAAATCATCATAAATCATTGAGGGATTATTTAAGTCCTACGATAGATGAAATTCACTCAAGTATACACGCCTTTGTCGTAGAAGCTAGCTCATTTGAAATTAATCTAACGATTATCCAACTAGTGCAGAACAACCAGTTTGGGGGAACTCCTTCGGAGGATCTATATTTACACTTATCAAGTTTTCTAGAACTTTGTGCTACATGTCATTATAACAACATGTCAGATGATGGTTTTAGACTAAGACTTTTTCCTTTCTCGCTAAGGGATAAGGCTAAATTGTGGTTATACTCTTTAACACATGACTCTATTAAAAATTGAGAGGAGTTAACTCAAAAATTCTTAGCTAAGTATTTTCCACCTTCAAAAACTACTAAACATAGAAACGATATTATCTCATTTTGTCAGTATGATGGAGAATCAATATACGAAGTCTGGGAAAGATTTAAGGAACTCTTAAGAAAGTTTCCACACCATGTTCTGCCTGATTAGTTAATCATTCAACCTTTTTCCAATGGGTTAGTAGAATCCCTTAGGTTTATAATTGACGCTGCTGCTGGTTCATTAGTGTCAAAATCATTTGATGAAGCATATGCTTTAATTGAAGAAATGGCTACAAATGAATTTTAATGGCCCTCTATAAGGGTAAATCCTAAAAAGTAGCCAGTATTCATGATACAAATGCAATTGTAATTCTTGCATCTCAGATTGCTGCTATATCAAGGAAGTTGGACCAATTTGGATTGAACCAGCCTCAATTTACTTCAGTTAGTGAGGAAAGTTCATTAGGGAATATGATTGATTATAACTTATCAGGTGAGACTTTAAACACCATAAATAACCCGTATTCTAACTTTTACAACTCAAGTTGGAAGAACCATCCTAATAACCATCCTAATTTTAACTGGAAATTTTAAGTGGAATCATACTATTGAGGGTGGAAACCAACAATGGGAAAATAATCATACAAATCTTAATAGAAGTTGGAATAATCAGAGGAACACAAACTATAGACCTTCATATCCACTGAAATCTAAAAATGATCAACAATTTGATGAACAATTTGAGGATAAGATGTCTATAAAAGAAAGAAGTGGTATTGCAAATGGGAAACCAGTTACAAAGTCAAAATGCTGCAATTAGAAACATAGAGAATCAACTGGGACAAATTGCTAATTCAGTTAACAATAGACCTCTAAAAACACTTCCTAGTAACACTGAGATTAGCTCTAAAGAGAAAAATGATGAACAATTAGACGTTGTCCAATTAAGAAGTGGAAGAGAGATAGAGGATGTGGTTAAAAAAGAGAAAGAAGATGTGAGAGAAACAAAGGAGACTAAAAGACCTGAGAACATGTTTCTTAGGATCTAGAAAATTTAGTATGTCCAACTAAAATCAATTTAGAAAGACCACCACCTCCATTTCCTCAAAGACTTAGATAGTATGAGTTGGATAAACAATTTTCAAAATTCATGGAATTACTTGAGAAGTTAACGATAAATATTCCTTTCGCTGAAGCTTTGGAGCAGATGCCAAGTTATGCAAAGTTTATGAATGAGATATTAAATAAGAAAAGAAAGTTTAGGGATTACGAGACAGTTGCACTAAGTGAGGAGTGCAGTGTTATATTTCAGAAAAAGCTTCCTAAGTAACACAAAGATCCTTCTAGCTTAGTAATTCCTTGTGTATCCTTGTGTATTTGGAGAAAGAATTGGAGAAAGAATATGTGGAAAAGTTTTATGTGATTTAGGATCGAGCATTAATGTGATGCCTCTATCAATATTTAAAAGGTTAGGTTTAGCCTATATTTCTCTCACTACTGTAACCCTTCAATTAACTAATCAATCTATCATTTATTTCAAAGGGGTTATAAAAGATGTGCTTGTTAAAGTTGATAAATTTATATTTCCTGTGGACTTTATTGTATTAGATATGGAGGAAGATAAAGAAAATTCAATTATTTTGGGGAGACCTTTCCTTTTACTGGACAAGCTATGATAGATGTGCAAAAAAAGAGAGCTAACTATGAATATTAGTGACCATGAAACCACTTTCAATGTTTTAAAGGCTATAAAGTATCTAGCTGAGAGAAAAGGTGATGATTATTTTTAGATTGATGAAATTGATTATCTAACTAAAGACCATTTCCAAGAAAGTTTTGAGAGTAAGTTAACAAATTAGATTGAAATGGACTTTCATGATGAGTTGAAAATTTTGTT
>NW_018224893.1:0-408 GCF_001263595.1 Phalaenopsis equestris | reverse complement strand
GGAGCATATTAAAGGTTTTGAATGTTCGAACACCAGTTTTTTATTCTAGGCCCACTTTAATTTTTTTTACTATATCTGGTCAAGCATTTTAAATATTTTAAATGTCTGAATTCAAACACCAATTTTTGATTTCATGCGCTCCTTAAGCATCTTCTCAAAGAATTACTATATCTAGTAGAGCATATTTTAAGGGTTTTGAATGTCCAACCTTTCCTAATTAATAATTCTCAAAAAATTTTTAAGAGAAATTCAGAGATATTATAACTCACTCGAAAGCAAGGAGCCAATCACTTGGCATGAGATTAAAATCGTAATATCCTTAGTCAATTACTTGTATTTTGATCACACAATTTTATTTTTGAAATTTGTACCCAGTCCAAAGATTTGTAAAGGACCCAGTTATTAGGG
>NW_018224892.1:758-1038 GCF_001263595.1 Phalaenopsis equestris | reverse complement strand
ATTTTTTTTATATGTAAGGATTTATGAAGTTGACAGCATTACTTGAAGATTTTAATCCCCAACAACGACACAAAGACTTGACCCCGTACCTAATGCTTATGCTCTGTATAGCAAGTATAGCAATAGTTCTTATGGTATTTTTCGCTTATATTTCCTTAGTTTGCAACAAAACCAAAAACTTTATCGTGAAGAAAAATATGAATTTAACTTTTTAATTTATATATATTTATATTGGGATACTACGCAAGTATACGTATTGTTATCAAGTAATATAAGAGTT
>NW_018224892.1:0-748 GCF_001263595.1 Phalaenopsis equestris | reverse complement strand
AAGGAAGATTATGCAATATGCACTTTTTAGAAAGTTTTTCTATTTTTAAAAAGATAATTACTTAAACTAAAAATGATTTTTGTAAGAATTTAAAATTTAAAATATTTTTGGTATTTTTGATATTTTAACTAAACAGTAAAAAGATAACAAAAGTTTTTGTTGAAGAAAAGTGTTTAATATAAAAATATCTTTCTTCTTATCATGAATCAATAATAAGCATAGGAATTCTGTTGTGGAAGTATGCAAATTGTGTTGTGCCACATAGGAGTAATAATATTTCTTACCCTTACTAGAGTTGCTATAAAAAATATTGGCTAATTTAAAGTTTGAATAGTTTTGAAGATCGGCTAGGCATGGAAGATACTAGCTCTCACTCTAGAGTTTCCTCGATTCCCTCCACCCGAGGGCTAGCATTCTCGTATCAGAACCTAAAATAGTAAACCTAGTTGGGGGCTTTAACCTGTCACTTTAAAGTCCTCTAACTCTACAACCATCAATGAATATTTCCCTATTTATTTGCACTCAATCATATGAACTACATTCTCATTCATACAATCTCATGTGATTCTTTACAATTGTTGACTGAGATAATATCAGTCCAGTTCTTACATGTTTTCACAATAAATTTAACATCTGGATTGGTCAAATCAAGAAGTAAATGAAGTGTATGTATTTAAATCAACACAACTTCTTCCAACATTAAAGATCAATACTCTCCACAACTTCCATCCAAAACTTAATTACTTAT
>NW_018224891.1:1554-2336 GCF_001263595.1 Phalaenopsis equestris | reverse complement strand
CTAATAATCCTAATTTGTCCGTTACTCTAATTATGCTTCTTGTTTACTCCCCGATACTCCCCGGCAACGGTGCCCAAAACTTGACAGCGACTTTATATATGCTTAAAAATACAAGAATTTGATATTGCTGCTAGAAGATTTAAATCTCCAGCAACGACGCCAAAAACTTGATAACGGTTATAGATTTGATAAAGATGTGTATAAAATATTCAATAATTGCAAAGTCACTTTTATCAACGCAAGTGTACGTATCACTCAAGTAATATAGGGCTCTAATGGAGTCCTGGATATTGATCCCACAGGGAGTAATATTAGAGGCTACGAACTAAGATTTAAGTAAACTAATACTTAATCACAACAATATAGTTCAATTTGCATATTTATCACTAATAGGCAATAAATAACTAATTATACTAATGAGGTTTTTAATGTGATATTCAATATATAAGAAAGCATCCTTCTCCTTGAAAGAAGTTATAGTGAATGGATAAAGTGAATCAGTTCAAATTATATTGTGTCAAATAGGAGCATACCTATTTTTTACCCTTTGGTCCAGGTATAAAGAACATTGACTAATCCTACGTTTGTTTAATGAATCTACGGCTAGGCTGAGAGGATACCGGCTCTCACATCGGAGCTCCCACGGTCCCCTCACCTGAGGGCTAACATCTAAACTTCAACACCCAAATGATAGGACCGAATTGAAAATTTGAGTCTGTCATTCTAAAATCTCCAATTTTCCGCCCGATAATTTTATTTCCCTATTTATTTGCACCCAACTT
>NW_018224891.1:0-1534 GCF_001263595.1 Phalaenopsis equestris | reverse complement strand
CTCCCTATCCCTAAATCTTGGATGTAATCTTCACTCTAGTTGTAAAACTCAACATATTTTAACAAATTAATTGGCCAAATTGAAAGTAAATTAAGATTGAAGCGAAAAGATCATCATAAATTCTTTAACATTTTCATGGCTCAACCAATTCAAATCACCATTTCACAAATCTCAAGATAAGTATAAAAACATAGAAAACAACTCAGATCTCATGGGGAAAACACAACAAAACTCGAAATTCATATTTAAAATCAAAGTCATACAAACTACGAAAAGTAAATAACTTATCTCTCATTTCTCCTCAAGAATACTCCTCAAAGTTCCTCTGAATCTCTTCCTTTCTTTATAACACACAAGAATTCCTCTTCGAAGCGGCAAAGAGGAAGAAATCTCTCACTTTCCCTCCACTCTTACATTCTCTCGAAGAATTCCTCACAATTTAGACTCTCTACACTTTTTTCACACTTCAATTTTGAGTCTCCCCTCCTACATTTTCGATCAATTTTTGGCCAAAATCTTCTTTTAAAGTTGTGCATGAGCTTTCCCAAGAGTTGCCTAAGCACCCCTCCAAAATTCATCCTCATCCAATGTCTAGTTGAGCATAATCGCTGAGCTCACCGTCGGCGGCCTCAAGGGCATCGTCGGTGGGCCTTCTAAGTGAATTAGTTCTGGATTCTTGGGAAAATTCCACCGTTAGCGCCGTTGGGCTCGCCGCCGGCGCCCTAGTTGAATTCTTCACATTTTGGCCCTTTTTCGCTCTAAATTCGCTCCTTTATGCATCTTTTTGCTCCAATGACCCTAATTCATCTTTCCTGCAACAAAACATCAAAAATACCTTTCTTTAAAGTACAATATCATCAAAAATAATGTAAAATAGGTATCAAAATCTCAACATATTTTCCTTTAGTTACTCCACCTGAGTAACAACTTGTTTCCCTTTTTTTATTGGAGCTGGTCTTGAGGGAAACAACTTCCCACTTCTTGTATTTGCCTCGGTTATCTCTTCCATCTTCTTAATATGACCCAGGGGTACTAATGTTATTGTTGATTCCTTTAGTGTTGATTCTAATTCGTAAAGATCCAAATTGATTGCCATCATTATTCCTTTGCACTCAAAGATGGGTCCCTCGCTTTCTGAACTTTTGTAGTCTGTGTTATCGATGTATTCTTCACCTTTGTTGTTATATCCATCGGGTTATTGTGTGATTTGAGAATAATTTTTTATATCAATGTCGGGGTTAAATTTGTCATCATCAGTTACATCATCACTAGAGATAGTCAAAATGTACAAGAAATAATAACTTTTAGACTTATAAGGTCCCATAGTGACATAGAGATAATCATCCAAAGTCAGCAATTTTAAGAGCATCTCCCCCAAATCTTGCAAAACTAATCTAATAGACACTATCAACTTCTATTTTATTCACAACCTCCTTCTTATTTATCTGCTTTTTTTGTGTCTTTTCTAGCATAATGCTGAGCACCAGTCTGGTGGACTACAGACTCTGAGTTGAGGCTAGTGCTGAGGTGGCCT
>NW_018224890.1:5250-6290 GCF_001263595.1 Phalaenopsis equestris | reverse complement strand
GGTAGGGAGGGTTTATGGAAGTGATGTGGAGTTTTGTTATGCGTTAAAAATGCTTTTCAACACCACAACACACAAGATAACTATAATAAAAAATATGTAAATTAACCACAATAAAAACTTCTTCAGTACAATAAGTTTTCTCCTTTAAAATATCTAAAGCTGTCACTCCTAGAGAATTAAGGTTTACTTTCAAAAGCATCACTAGATTGTAAATACAAGTATAGGTATCGCTCAAGTTATAAAGGGTTCTAATGGAGTCTTGAGCATCGATCCCACAGGAGGGTTAAAATTTGTTTGGAAAATCACGTAAAAGCATAATATTTAAACTATAGAAAACTTAAGTAAGAAAACAGGTCGAAATTTGTTTAATGTCACTAATGAAACTAAGTTTACTACACTAACCTCTAAACTTCAAGCTAAATTTACTAAAACTAAACTAAGTTTTGTGACGAAGAGTTCAAATTTAAAAGAAAAACATCATTCCCCTTACAACGAAATTATAATCAATGAATCATAAAATTGAAGAAAATTGTATTGTGTAAAATAGGAGCAATTATATTATTTATTTTTTTACAAGTGATAAAGAACATTGGCTAATCTAGTGCATATTCCCTAAATCTGCGGTTAGGCTGGGAAGATACTGACTCTCAGTCCAATGTTCCCACTCCCCTCGCTTGAGAGCTAACATCTCACATTAGTTTCCAAACACCAGGACCAAATTGGAGATTTCAGTATATCACGGTAAAATCTCCAATTTTACGCCCATCAATGAATATTTTCATATTTATTTGCACTCGACCCTATATACTACATTCTCATCCATAAAATCGAATGTGACCCCTTACTTTGTTGTGAAAAGCATAACCCTCAAGTTTTAACAATCAATTGCCTATATCGAAAAATAAATGAAGTTTGAAGTTTGAATCATCAAAAATATGAAATTAAATATTGCACAACTTGATTTTTTGTATAAACATTTCTCTTTGTAGGGAGAGACAAAGAAATCTACTCAAAATTCCTGAGGAATTTACAACAAAGCA
>NW_018224890.1:0-5220 GCF_001263595.1 Phalaenopsis equestris | reverse complement strand
ATTTACAAAACAAGAAATAAAAGTAAAACACTTAACTCGATCGCTTCCCCAAGCAAATCCCTTGAAGTTCTTTTGAATCTCTTTTTCTCTTTACAATATCACTCAAATCTCTCTTAGAAATGTAAAGAAGAAGAATCTCTCACTTTCCCTCTCCTCTTACTTGCAACACTCTCCACCAACTTAGAACTCACGCCTCACACCGTTACAATCAACACATGCCACTTTTTCTGACATAAAAATACTCATTTATATTATAGCGATGAATTTCCAAGAGGCTCCAAAGGCACCTCTTTAAAATCTGTCCAAATTCAAAGCATTTATGAAAATAACAGTCTTTAGCGCCTATGCGACGTCTTCTCTGTATTTTGGCGCATAGGTGTCAGTTCAATATTTGGAAAATGTCACTTTTGACTCCAAATTTCGTACTTTTTGCATCATTTAAGCTCCGAATGCCTAGACTTAGTATACCTATAAGAAAACATGAAAATATCTTTCTTTAAAATGCAATACCATCAAATATAAGCCTTAAATACATATGAAAAATTGAATTTTTTTTAGTGTATCAAAATCCCCTAGACTTAACTATTACTTACCCTCAAGTACCTCTTTTACTACATAAAAAATATAACTTAAGATAGTGAGCATCACTAAAAAACTTCTGTAGTTTTTGTTTTATAAAGACAGTATTAAGACTTTAGAAAATTTTTTAATAATTTAAGTTAAAACTAAAAATATAAGAATATCTAGTACATAAGTATAAGAGTTTTCGTTTTCTATTCATTTCAAGAATAATTGTAATTCGTCAAATTAGGGATGCTTCGAAGAAGTATATGAAAAAGAACTTCGAGCTTCTCCTGACATTACTTTCTTTTTTTTTTCTTTTTTTTCTTTTCTTTTTTTATTTAGGGTCATTCTTTATCTCCCCTTTTTTATTTTCTTTTTTATGTGAGAATTACTATATTTGAATAGCCTTTAATGATTTTGAACATCACTATCATCTTCTTAAAGTTAAAAATCTCATACATATCTTACTTATAAATGCATATTAGGTTTGAAAAAGAATTTCCATAAAGTCTCAATCCCTTCTTTTTATATAACTCTAACTCTCTTAACATTTCAAAAATAAAATTTACTTTATTTTAAATAGTACACACATAACCAGTGCAAGGAATACTTCTAGATCATTTGAGGAGGAGTTTTCACTTCTTTTCTCAAGGAGAAAGATAAATATTTCATTTTATAATGTCTTATATTAATTGTAAACTCATTGTGTATGAATTCCTTTCTTATAATATAATGGATTGTTGTGTCTTCTTCATGCATTGTGAGTAGATCATTTTTAATTTTCTCCTTTAATGAAGTAGTAGTGTGTGCAGGATATTTGTATACATTTAGAATAAGTTTTTATTTATTATTGTGATCGTTTTTTACTTCATGTTTCATTTACTTATCAATATAGCCAATTGGTATGTTAAAACCTGTTGAGAATCTACAATAATCTAAGAGAACTATGACTTAAACAACTAGTAGAAACCCCATTATACTATTGGGTGAAGGAAAAGTAGTTCATAAGGCAATGCAAATAGATAGGGAGATAAGTTTTGATGGGGGTAAGAGGTTTCTAGGATAGCAAACAGAAACACATACCTAGTTAAACCAAACTTTTTATGCACTCAAAACAAGGTAAAAACGAGGAATGCTCCTTTTTGACACTAATTACAATGTACATTATAAGTGTTTTATTCTTACACAAAATACTTACTTTAGTGCAAGGGGAGGTTATTTTCATAACTTGATATTTCTCTACATATTTAACTATAGTTAAATTAACTTTCAAGTAAATCATTAGGTTTAGTGATAATTTGGTAGAATTTAACAAGAGAGTTTAAATCGACTTAACTTCCAAGCCAAGACTCATTATGACCGATAATTCTTCTATCTATTATAAAAGATTAAACAGGGTTTAGATTATCTGGGTTAATAATTCTCCCATAGGAGCAAACCCCTATATTTAATTACATCTTAATTAACCAAAGTTACACAGTAAAACTCTCAATTAAAATCGAGGTTTTGCTTTCAAAAATTTGAAATTTAGTTTTCATGACTGTTCATAAGAAAATCAAGTTGGAATGACTCAAGTACGAACAATTATTTTGGAGACCAAAAGAGCGAAAAGTGGGATATTATTACAGACCATGAGAACCTCAATGATTTTTCAAACAATCATATTGTTTGGCTAAGCATTTTGGCAATGATATTATTCAATGTTTACTCCTGCCATTTATTCAAATTTAGGGCTTACACTTGCACAATATTCGAATCATGCAAATAGCCTAGGAAGAAAGAATGATTTATGTCGTATCAGACGAATAACCTCAGAATTCTAAAAAGAGTTAGGGCTTATATTGCACCTTACACGATCGTACGAAAGCCTAAAGATAGTGTGAAGATTTACGTCGTGCTGGATGAACCACCTCGAAATCCTGAGGGTTCATGTTGTTTAAGGCTATGGAAAGTTAGTTGAGGTTCATCCTTCGCTTCATGTTTTGTCTTGATCTTCATCTGAAGTTGTCCCCCGCTTGCTTGTATCATCGTAGCTCATCCTGTGAACAACTCCTTCCAGGTTCTTTATTATAGTGTTTTGGTTTTAGAAGATAGATTTTGAGGCGCTGATTTGTTGTTATCGTTAAGACAATGATTTTTGTTGTAGTGCTTCCTCCTAAGAATATGTCCTACGTCTGCTAACCTAGGGCTTTTAACAAGGAAAGAAATAAAGTTTTCATCCTAGGCTTGTGTTCTATGTTTTCTTCTCTAGGGGTCTTTTCACAAGCGAGAAGCATAGTAATTAACAAAATAATAATGTTGCATATATAAACAAAATAAATACAATAAAATACAATAAAAAAGAAAGTGCAGTAAAAAGAAAGTGGTAGTACGTACCTGTCACCTTTGATGACATTTCATGAAAAGAAAATTGCAAACATATGAAATTATGTAGTAATATATGAAAGATCAAAACTGGTTGTGAGAGTTTAAGCTAAGGGTGGGCTCAGACTCAGAACATGTGGCCCTAACAATTCTCGAGGGACTTCCGTAGGCAACCATCGGTCATTTGTGCTTATAAAGTTCAACCTTGGATAGAGGCTACCAGCAAGACAATTAAAGGAGGGTAACTCCTAACCCAATCAATGTGACTAACAAGTGGGCCCGTAGAAAGTAACCCCCAAAATTCTTAATTTATCAAACATATAAATAAAGTTAAATTTTAACTTAGCAGTAAAAAAAATATTAGTGTCACGAGAAAAAAAAAATAGTTATATTAAACTTGCATTTTTATGAATCAGATGGTCCACGAGTCAGTCACGTTGTTATGCTAGAGCTACCAGCAGTCTAGAAAAGCAATGTCAGCTTCTTACTAAGTGTTGGTGAATAGTAATGTCGATCATGCACCCTCATGAAGTCATTGGATCAGGAGAAGTATTATTCTATTATCCCGTTTCTTAGCACTAGATGTCTTTCGCATCATTGCCCATTTTCCCCAATACGTCCAATCTTATAGGCCAATTCGATAATTCATATAAATATATCAAAAATTTTTCCAATACGTCCAATCTTATAGGCCAATTCGATAATTCATATAAATATATCAACAATTCAAATATTTGCATTCATAAAAAGAAAAAAAATATAAAAATTTAAATATAAAAAATTATGTATGAGATACGTAAACACAAAAGGATCATTTGTTGCATGTGCAAATTTACCATTAAAGAATAAATGAAAGTATCTCATTAAGATCTATGGCCTAAAGATAACAAATTTCATCATCAAACAATAAGAAATTATTTTCCATTCTTTCCAGACTCCTGCTTTATATAGGCAGAGTTTCAACCCGGGTTCAAACTCACAAGTTACGAACTCTAGTTAGGGTTTCAACTAGCGTAAGGCTGCCCATCTAACACCATAATCAGTAAAGGTATAACCAATAAAAGAAACAGATAAGAGCAACAAAGGACTATGCAAGCAAAGTGAACCAGTAGGATCATTCTGTATATGTCAAGCTCCTTGAGTTCTTTTTTATTTATTTATTTGAAAGATTGACAAATATACTACTTAATTCCTATGTGTTTACATATCTAGCACCTAAACTTCAATTAATATGTATTTGCCACCGTATCTATGTATGAGAAAGTGTATTTAATCTTCTAAGGAATTGAACAAAGGAAAAAATAAAATTTGTGATATGGAAGATATGGTGGTATAAATGAAAAGTGAAAAGTTTAGGTGTTAGATATGTAAATACATATGAATTGAATTGTATGTATGTGAATATGAAACTTTAGGTGTGAAATATTTAAATATATAAGAATTGTGTATTCGGTATGTAAATTTTCCAAGTGGCATTGTCCTCTATCTATAGATATAGATTTCAACACAAACTTCACAGCTATTTTAAATTAAGCTTTCACAAACACAATGGACGGCTATAAGAACCGGAATAATATACTTTAAGGTTTGTTCAAGCAAGTATTTTTTTTAAAAAATTTTTTATATGTACATAGCTCCATTTTATCAAATCCTCATCATAACTGATTAGAACCACAAACTTTCATAATCCCCTTCTAAATCAAGTCTATTACCTAAAATAATTTAATATATGTATTTATGTTTGTCTTAATTTCGGTTGGAATATATGTATGTATTTCGGTAGGACGAAATACATTTCATCCAAAAAAAAAAAACATACATTAAATAGTCAGTTTAATTAGATTTTTATTTTTAGAAAATAGTATCCTATTAATTCTTGAAAATGAAATTAAAATTGAAGAAACAAAGAAATCGGAAACCTGATTTCATAATTTTAGAATGTTTCCAAACATAAAAGATAGTTTATTTAATTTTTGTATTAAAACAGATTCTCTTAAGATCTAATTTCCAAATATATACTTGTAGAAAGATTAAATAGATCTATTAAAGCAGAGGAACAATCTCGTTATGGTTCATCGACGAAGCCCGTAGTTTTCAGATTTAATCCTACACAAGAGAACCTGAAAGTACTTAAGATGGAGCTTCAGTCATCGGCTCCAATGCTGGAATCTGTTGAGAAGAAAGATATCTCCTTGAAAATTCGAACCAAACTTCACCGATCCGAAAAGAATGCTTCTTCTTCTTTGAGTTGCAATGATTGCACTGAGTGTGAGATGTCGTTTTCCTCCACAA
>NW_018224889.1:0-336 GCF_001263595.1 Phalaenopsis equestris | reverse complement strand
GAGTAAGAGAAACACATCACAAAGCACAAAAAAAATACAACAGAGAACTTCATTTCATCAAAGCAAACCCACTAGATAAGTGTTTACGAAATCATAAGATAATGAAGAACACAATACTTAGCTTTTTCCCTTTGAAAGAAAGAAGAAAATCTATCCCACAAAGTCTCCCACCGATCCATGCAATGCTAGAACATCTCCTTATAAATTCTCTCAAAATCCCCTCGCCAATCTCTCCAAAAGGGTAGAAATCTACATTTCTACTACTATCTTAAAAACCCTAAACTTTCTCTAAACTTTTTGTAACATTACTGTTGACCTCACTTTTGGTTGAGGTCT
>NW_018224888.1:0-763 GCF_001263595.1 Phalaenopsis equestris | reverse complement strand
ATAAAACAAGCCAAATCAAAAATAATAAACAGGCCGGTGTCGCTAGTCGGCAACATATCCCAAAAAAGAAAAAAAAATGCGGCCGGACTTCGCATATACACGTCCGATCCTAATTTTATACATCAATATAAAATGCAGAATTAAGATATGGGGCACGAGCATCGGCCCATGGTCCCCTCCACGTGGTTCCCGTACCTAACACATCGGAACCCTTGCCCGTATCTTATTTCTGCTACAGAATTTTTCTAGACTCTAAAAAGTACATAGAAAAAAAGAAAGACTCAATCCTGCATGAAAACAGATGTCAGCGAGAAAGCTCATATGCAAATAACATATCATGAGCCATGTCTTAAAAGTGGGGAAACTAATAACACTTGTAAGCAAAAGGGTTAGAAATCATTATTTGCTCCCCTCAGAGTGGTACTTATGTGTGTGCACATAAATAGGCATGACTCATTGCAGAATAACGCCCTAACACACTACCATACATATGCAACATGCAGTCACATCACAAACATAATGCAAACGAAAGATATCTGGCTAGGACAACTAATCCAGCAGAGAACAATAGCCAAACATCAAAAAGACTACATAGCACCATAAATCCTAGTTTAACACACCATCTAACGAAAAGTGCATCAACCTAGTATCTAAGTGTGGAGTAAGTCTGGGTAGGATATGACTTTGACGGGGTAACTTTCTGACCCTATCCTAAGGATCCAAAAAAATTAAAGAGTGTCACAAAAGGGGATGACACTAGTTA
>NW_018224887.1:0-13440 GCF_001263595.1 Phalaenopsis equestris | reverse complement strand
ATCATCTCATTTCTGAAAATATCAAAAAAAAAAAACCAAATCATTTTAGCCCGATCTTTCTATTCCTAAAACCTCTCTAGATCGCTGCTTTCTTCCCCTCTCCCATCTCATGAATAAATCAATCGGGAGGAGCGGCTTCTCTCATGATCCGGACAAGGACCATCTTTCTCTCTCCTTCCATCATCATTCAAGTTGTTCCTGCCTAACTGTTGATCTGATTTCTTACCTTTGGAAATCGGCCGGTTCATATACTCTTCAACCTCAATATGGTCATCGGCTAACTTCAATAGTTCAATCAACGTTTCGAGTTTCCGTAAACCCAAAAAGTATCAGAACTGAGGACTCTTCAATTCTTGTGCAAGTGCCGCCTTGGCAACTGCTGACTCTAAGTTTCGAACCTCAAGCATTTCTTCTTGAACCTTGTAACATATGCCCGTAGACTCTCGTTCGGTCCCTATTTTATTTACCACAAAGAATATGAATTTTTTCGTGGCTTTTGAGTACTAGCAAACTGCGCTAAAAAAAATTTCTTGAAATTTATTTTTATTTTTTGCATAAAAATAAAAATAAAAATAAAAATAAAAATAATAGTAATAAAAAATGTCCCATAAATTAATTTCTAGGCCAACAAATGAAAGTAAACTCAGTTGAATGTAAATACAAAATTCACATTCGCATAAGCAGTATATTTAGTGTTTAAATAAATATAATGTTTTGATTTGGTTTCCAAAAATAAGATTTTTCTGTCTTTTTTTTTAAGACTTAGCGTTGGTTAAAAAAAAAATTATATCATTTAAAATTAGTTTCCAAATATAAGATTAAAAAAATTACCGTTTAGTCAAACTAATTTAAAAAAATTACCGTTTAGAGCCGTTGGGTGGGGATGCCTATAAATAAATATACAAATGGTGAAAGCAATTTCAATCCCTCGGTTCCTCTCTGTGTTACTCTCGATTCCTCTCTCGGTCATCACCACGCATAGTCGGTTCCGAGCTTCTTATTCTTCTCCGTTCTGCGGCTCCATAATGTAAGTTCCGACCCAATCTATATTCCTTCTCTAGCATCACATCTGCAATTCAAATTCAGCATAGGTTTCATCCTCATTTTTTACAATTATATATACCACCCAAATCATTCATCTCACATCTAAATGCTGTTGTTGTCACTTGGAAAAACTAAAATTAAAATATGACAACTCAATTTCTTAATTCAGTCTGAAAATAATACTCTCTCCATTTGCTGTAACTCATCCATGAGGAATGGAGTCCCTTTTAACATTCGAAAAAAATAAAAATGAAAAAATCTGGGCACTAGTTTCGTAAATAACAATGTTTTCAGTTCATAAATTCCAAAATTTTAATAATTAGGTTTACATTAGAAATTAAATTCAATTGTATCTAAATACAAAATTCACCTTTGCAGCGGCCGTGTATTTATTATTGAAAATAAATACATCATTTTTTGGTTTCTACCCAAAAAAATTTTTTTTTTCTTTTTGAATTTTCAATATTTTTGAAGATTTACAGATTTTGAATTGGTTTCCAAATATAAGATTTACTTTTCGTCCGAATTTTCGAACTAATTAAAAAAATAACGGTTATGAGGGGATAACAGATTTTGAATTGGTTTCCAAATATAAGATTTACTTTTCGTCCGAATTTTCAAACTAATTAAAATAATAACGGTTATAAGGGGATGCCTATAAATATAAGAATTCAGAATGCAATTTGATTCTACCAATCCTCTCTTCCTCACTCGTTGTTTCTCTCCACCACCTCACACAGTCCACTCCAAGCTGCTTCTTCTCGGGGCATTCCTCTCTGTCCTGCTCTCTGACGGCCTTCTGCGAGTCTCAAGCCAAAGGTGAGTTCCTCCCTGCAAACCTCTATCTAATCTCTTAACTTTAATTTTTACAATTATATACAGCCTAAATCTTTCATGTGGTTTGCACCAAAAAAATCGTTGTAAAATGGAAAGACCCACAAAAAAAATTAGTCTTAAAAATCCAATGTGCCAAACTAAGTTATGTGAAAATGCCAAAGTCAAATACTTTTGAAATTGTATATCTTCTTAAACCGAGAAATTTGAAAAAATAGTTTTATATAACAATTTTTATAATTTTCATCCATAAATTTTTATTTTTAATCCTTAATATAATTATTTACATTTTAATTTTATAAATTACCATACTTTTATTAGAACTGACCTTTTGGAGGAGTTGATTTCACATTATTTAAATTAAACCACCAAACTATTTGTTCAGGTATAAATGACGTCTTCTATGTACAATATTTATTCTTTGTGATTGTTCCCATAATTAATGTGTTTGTTATTCCCGTTTAGTATCACATTTTCGCATAATTAAACAACAAAATATAACGACTCTATTTTTTTTTAATTCAGTCTTTGTAACTCTAGCTATATAAAACTCATCAATGGAGAGTGGAGTTTGGGTGCAACAATTGGTACTCACACACAGTCCTGCTATCGTGGGTTATGTTTACACCCCAATGATGACGGGGTTTGTTCCTCATCCATTGATGATGCCCTCTGCTTTTACGCAATGGCCTCATTTCTCTACTTCCACACCACGACCACAATTCTCCGCTCCTACCCTGCGGCCGATGCACCCTTCGAATTCCTCCTATCGCCGTTCTCACAGTACATAAATACTTTCTTCTCTTCTCTTAATCTATACATTCTTACACTAATTCTGAATCTCTTTACTAATTTCTACGAGTAACTAACTCTTCAGGGTATGAAGTTCCGCCACGCATTCGCGCAAGACTTGCAAGAATGACTTCTGCAACCGTTGATGTTTCTATTGATCGTAACGATGCAGTAATTCAGCCTCAGCAGGTAATTCATAATTTTTTAAAAAAATTGCATACATACCAAATAATTTCTATACATTTATATTTAAATTGTAATTTTTTATTTAAAATATTTTGCTTGATGCATGAAATGTTGCATTTCACCTTAAAGAAGAAGGAGAAATTTGCACAAGTACCACTCAATTTTTATGCATTTATCATCTAACACCAAAATTTTCATATTTGTATGTATTACCCTTTGTTATTATAAATAAATATAAATGACGTGTTTGATTTTTATAAAGTAATATTGGTATTTTTATATGATATTAAGGATTTGAGTACTTTGTATGTAAACATGAAATTTTAAGTTTTAGATATATAAATACATATGAATTATATGGCATATATGTAAATGACCCTTCAAAAGTTTGAAATACTGATATGGTTAGTTTTATGTTAAAGATTTCAGTATTATCTACCTAGAAAATATAAATGTCCCTTCAATATTTGGGCATTTAGATACATACCACTTAAATCGTATATATTTACACATCTAATACATAAATTTTATTTCTAACAATTATTCCACCCAAATATTTAATATCACACAATACCACAATTTTAACTTATATATGGTGAAAAACATTTTTTCTTCCATAGATAACGAAGTCTGTCCATAAAAATTTAATTGAAGGTTTTAGATATGTAAAAACAAAGGAATTGAGTGGTATGTGTGTAAATCTTTCAAATTTTTATGTTAGATATGCAAATACATAAAAATTATGTAGTATGTATGATTTATATTTTTAATTTTGTCATATTATTTAATTAAAACTTGGTTGTTACTTATTTTTAATTTATAATTACAGGATGGTCACAGTCTGAACAGAAGAGTTGAAGACACGCTATCACAAGATTACATTTCTGGTTTTCTGCTTAGTCATAGAGGATTCATGACAACAAAAGAAGAAATTATTTGCACAATTTGTCAGGTACATATTAAAGTATTATAACTATTTTTTAATTTAGTTATAATATTTTTTATCATAAATAATTATGTATTTATTTATTTTATTACAGGATGACATCAATGAGGAGGAGAAAATAGTGACACTGAACTGCAGACATATTTTTCATATCAACTGCATCAAGAATTGGTTGATGATTAAAAATCAATGTGTCAATTGTAGAGCATCAGCGATCCCAGATGAATATAGCTAGTTTTACATATTTCAAATGTGTGTTTTAATAAACAATGAAAATCACTTGAATTGTGTTTCTTTTCACTAAACTGTGGGATTTTTCAATCTATAAACTAGTTATGCTAGAAATTTAGCATTTATTTTTTTGCTTACTTGTACAACATTATGCAATTCTATGGTGCTTATTTTGTTCATACATTTTGAACATTCATATTTAAATTTGATATTTTTAGCTAAAACATTTTTGTGCATAAAATAAATGCATGAAGAATTCCATTTCACTTAAAAAAAATTAACATAAGTACCGCACAATTACTATTTATAAAACTTTTTTATATATATCAATACATGAAATGAAATATTTTATTTTTATATAAAATGATTTAATTTATCTTTTTATAGATCAATAGTGTTTGTATGATGTTAAAAATCCGTGTATTATGCATGTAAACAAGCAATTTTTAGGAGTTATATATATAAATACAAAAGATTTATATGACATATTTATAGATGTCCTTTCAAAAACTAATAATTGAATAAATTTTTTCTTGGGATGAAATAATTGCGATGTATTTACATATCTAACACCTAAAATTCTCTTTTGCATTTATACCACCTAAATCATTCATTCTACTTTAAAATACCACCACTTTTACCTTAAAAAAAAAAAAGTAAAATACACTTTTTCGTGCATATGTAAGATTGTATGTATATAAAAATTGAATCTGGGTGTTAGATATGTAAATACAGAGGAATTCATTAGATCTTCCAAATTAATACAATAATAGTTTATGATTATTGTCATTACATGACACCTCCAAAGCATGGAAAATCACTGAAATTATCTAAAGCTTAAATTTTATATTAAAGTTTCTAAAATAATTTTATAATTCTAAAGTAAAATGATAGAGTTAAAATATTCACACGAAAGTTTTATTATATATATTTAATTTTCAGAACTTAGTTTAAAATGGATGCAATAAATGAATGTTTTTTTAAAATTGAAGTGATAGGAATTGAGTGGTATGTATGTAATAACATGTCCTTTCCACACCTATTACTGTTGTCACGCTTGCTACTACTGCAGCCACACCTAAAAGCTTTTTCTTGCACAGATTTGACAAGCAGCCCGGCAGGTGCTTGTAAGTAACAAATTGATTTGTTCATATTTATTTTAATATTTAATGTTTAAAATGATAATTAAGAATTGGTTTTTGTTATTTAGGCATATAAGCAGCTCCAAGAGAGGCAGTTGGCCTCCTAAACCCCGAGCACTGCCAGCAGTACTGACAGTCTGTCTATCACTGCGCAGTTTAAATTCAAGCTATGTACGCATGCGGCGGGGAAGAAGAAGGTTGAGATTTCTCTTGCTTATGTGGGTGGCACGATTTTGTCACACCTGAATATTGTGGAGCTTGCCAGGGAGGTCACAGCTATAACTGAGGAGGTTCACCATATTCGTGAATGCCAACAGAGAATTGAGTGTAGTATAACACGCCTGACAGAGATTATGGAAGATTGTCTGGGCTTATATTGATTGATGTAGTCGAGGAGGAGGAGTAGGAGGAGGAGGCTAAGAAGGATTTTTTTATTTATATTTAATTTTTTAAATGTTTGAACTTATATTGAGGGTGTAATTATAAACTTTTGACAATTTAGATTTGTGAGAGCGTCTTCTTTTTCATTAACGATATTTTTAATACATTTGATTTGTGGTATGCTCAGAGATAATAATGATGTTGTAATATGAATTAAATATTGTGGCAAAGTGTGAAAATGCAATTGATATTTTGAATTTTTTTCTATATTTAAGTTTTGCGTCAAAAACACATTGCTCATCGATATTACCCGCCGGAAATTCAATGGTAATTTGACGATATTTTTTATCGTCTGATATTTTGAAATGTAAAATTTGACGCATGTGAAGTCTGATATTGTGAAGACGCAAAAAAACGGGGATAATTATTTGTGTGAAAATATTTCAACATAAAATTAACGGAATTAACATTAATAACCCCACAATTATCCAAAAAAAAAAAAAAAAAATCCGACTAAACTCGGATACAGATGTGATAATAATTCTTAAAAGTCATCTGATTTACGAATTCCATTAACGTCTGTTCTGACCGATACAAATTTATTAGTTTACTGTAGTATACAACACCGCCTATCCTGGCCACTAACTGCTGATCTCCTACGTCTTATCCACGAAATAGATATAGTTACCCCCACCACCGGTATCGGTGTTCTCCGCCTCTTCTTCCACGACTGCTTCCTCTCCGGTTGCGACATTTCCACTCTCATTTCCTCCAACGCCTTCAACAAAGCTGAGCACGATGCTGAAATCAATCTTTACCTCCTCGGCGATGCGTTCGGCGCCATCGTCAGCAATAAAACTTCTCTGGAACTCCAATGCCTCGCCATCGTCTTCTGCGCCGACATTCTACTCCCTTACAACCATCTCCTTGCAGAGAGAGGGAAATGAAGATGCAATGAAGCTGGCGTCATGTTAATGTATATTTATTTATACTTCCAATGATTTTCATTTTCGGTTAGGCTTCTTAAATGATGGACAGTTTATAAAATTAAATTTAACATTGGTAACCATTTTATTCGTCCCCCCAACTCATTTAAAAGTTGAGACGACGAAGGAATAAATTATTTTTTTTTTGTCAATATAGTATAAGAGAGAATTCTAGAGTCAATTGTAGTTTTAGAATTAAAATATATTGGCACAATCTTAAAGAAGTTGCCACTAATATAAATAATGATAATATTTTTGAGTTAGTATTAAACAAAAAGTGAGAAATAAGAAGTAACATGTTCAATCAATGTACAATTATTGTTTTCTTCTTAGCTATTAATTTATATTTAATGTTTTCTCATTCCAATAAATTTTTAGATTTTTTCAAGAGAGATGATTAATAGTGGTATAGTCTCCTTTCAAAGTTCGATGATCAAAACAAACAATTATGCAATTGAAATGTCGAAAGAAAGACACTCCTTCAAACACACAATGGCCGGGAGGATATGGAGAAAGATTATATTGAACAAAACGATACGTGAGCACACTTTTCAACACAAAAGAATAGCTTAAGAGACTTAAAAAAAGATGGATAAGAAACCTCTCTCTCTTCTATCAAGCTTTAGATGATAATTTTGAAAAAAAAAAATTCAAATATAACTTAGCAAAACAAACATGGGCGAAGCTCCATGAGTAACAAAAAATTAAAAAGATAGGACATCAAACATTAAAAAGCCAAATTGATTCTTTATTTGTGAAAAAAGAAAAATTTTGCTCTGATTATTCTTCTAGTCATCATCATTTTTAATCAATTAAGAAAATCGTAAGAAGTTAAAAGATATGACTATCATAGAAAAGATTTTCCAAACATTTGATCCAAGATTTAATAGTATCACAACTATCATCAAAGAGACTAAGCATCTACAAGCTATGATGATAGAAAAACGCTTGTGTTCAATTAAGAAAAAAGAAAATATGAATGAAAAAATATCCCCATACAGTTGTTTCAAATGAGACCATAACTAAAAAAAATGAAAGCTTGAACAATAAAGAAACCCAACGTGGAGGAGCCCAATGATAAGGCCTGGGTCCTCCTAACTAGCAATGGTAGGTTTCAAACAATAACAACTACAAAGAAGGAAAAAGCTCAACAATAAAATTTAAGATATTAGGCCAATAACATACATACCACCCGAAACTTGGTGTTTACAAATCAACCACCATCTTTAACCTTTTTTTCAAATTCTATCAAATATCAGAATTCATGATGAACCGTAACCCATGTTTTTCATTTTTTTTCTTAAAATTCTCAATAATTTGATTGTGGCACACATAAATACATCAATTCGGTAGTTCAAAAAAATCTCCTAGAAAATTAATTTATAAATATCAATGTTTCACGTGATTTGTAAGTAAATATCCCGAAGAAAAGTTTAGTGGCAAAAGGATACAATCAAAGAGCTAGCATCTACCATAATGATATTTTCTCCCTTTATTTGATATGAAATTATTAAACTATTAATTTCACTTGCATTCAAAATAAATAGACATTGCATCAAATAAATGTAAAAATTAATTTCATAAATGTAATCCTAAAAAGGAAAGTATATATATAACAACCATTAAACTTTAAAGTAGAAAGAGAAGAAATATAAAGATCTAAAGTTAAAGAAGACTCTGCGGGTTGAAGAAAGCATCAAGAGTATATAGCAACTAGATATATAAATACTTGTATAAAAAAAATTCATTAAATATTCGTATGGGCACATTTGTTTGAACATCAGTGACTTAATCTTCACTAGAAATATTCTAAGCATGTTTAGAGAGTTTTAAACATGCAATGAATATAGAGTTTTAGATGATTGATATTGTGCTTATGACATCCTATCTAGGGGATGATGCAGATGATTGATATTGGGCTTATGACATCCTATCGAGGGGATGATGTCAACCAAATGGAGGATGAAATTTTCTTCTCGCAAGAAAGATATACATGAGAAGTATTGAATAAATTTAAGATCAATAATACTAGACCTATAAATACTACAGGAGAATATTAAGAAAAGTTATCAAAATATGATGAAAGAGAAAAACATTATCCAACACTTTTCAAAAGTTAAGTTTAGAATTTGCACTGCTTTACATGCAAAAAGTCTGTTATTTTTTATGTAGTTGAATCGCGACATAAAAACTCTAATTATAACTCAATAAAAATTATTAAAAGAATCCTAAGTTGTATCAACAATACAATTGAGTTGGCTTGCATTATTCATCATCTAACAATTCCAAACTAGCATGACACATCAATAGTGATTGGGCAAAAGAAATTTTAAAAAGAATATCATAAAATTTGTGTTTTTTCATAAGGAACACTATTTTACTTGGATATGAATGAAATAGCTGATTACACACTTTCTACTTGTGAAGTTGAGTACATGGCCATAAATTCATATGCTTGTCATGCAATTTGAAATTAAAATTATTAAAAGAGTTAAGTTCGACATAAGAAGAATTAACTAATATTCAGATTGTAACAAACCACCAATAACACCAATTAAGAATCTAACTTTTCATGATAGAAACAAACCTATTGAAACACTTTATGAATACATCAGAGAATTTATCACAAGTAATCATATTCAAGTGGAGAAACTCATCAAGTGGAGAATGTAAAGTCTAAAGGCCAATGTATCGATATTTTCACCAGGCCACTCAAATATAAAGATTTCTTAGAGCGCAGAGTTGTTATTATAAAATCAAGTTTAAGAGATATTGGAATTAAACTTTATAGTAGCCTATAATTGTTTGGGTCTTAATCTAAAAAAGATCCTATGATCTAGAATAATTCTACAATAGAATTAGAGATATTCTAGATACATGCAATTGATAATTTATATAATAAAAGATAAAAGAGAATTCTATAAAGTCAAATGTAGTCACATAATTAAAATGAGTTGGCATAATTCTAAAAGGATGCCACTTGTTCAAATAGCAATGATGTCTTTAAATTTGCTTTAAGCAAAAATGAGAAATAAAAAGTAGCATCTTCCATTAAAGTCTTTTTTTTTTCTTCTTGGATTTTATCCTTTCTTAAATATTTTATTATTCCAATACAATGCATTTTCTAAAAATTCTATATAGTTGAGATTACTTCAAGTACAAAAATCTCTTAGTTGACCTTGGCACCCTCGAACTTGACTGTCCTCCATCCTTAGCTTGTCATTAGAAGCACTTAATCAATTGTGAGAGCCATAAATTTTGTCCCATTGCATATAGATGCCTTTCATCAACTCACAAACTTATATTTAAGTTTTATGAGCTGAATTATGTTTGTAGTTATAAGTAGTTGCATGCAGCATGAGCGAGATTTCAAAGTTGCAAAGGCTTTATTCTATTTTGTTTATGTATAGATTTCATATGTAAAATTTTCATTTACATAGAAATATTATCAATTGGAATGTTATCTCATGAAATAAACCGTATAATAGTATTCAAATCATCGAAATAGTTCTAATGGACTCATCAGCGACAAATCAAAATTTTTTTGACAGTTCACAGCTAAACTATTCTTTTTATATTAAAAAAGACAATTTCGTCTGAAATAGCTATTTTGAATTATAAAAAATATAGTTAATGTTGAAATTTATTCTTATTTTATTTCAAAACTAAAATTAAATTTGGGACAAAGATTGACCTTAAATCATAACTCTTATTTATAATTTAAGATCCTAGTCAAATAAACTTAGGTTAAGATCCAACTCATTTATACTTTAGGCAGCTTTGACTATAGCATGTGAACTCGATCTCCTTCTGGTTTAGGTTAGGGTCTTCACCGGACCCACTTACCTGATCGGTCTCTAAGTCCTTTGTTATGCTTGCAAACCCATGCTCACTTGAGGTGAATGCATGCGTGCTCGTCGCAATAACCCCACTGAATATTCAGTCCAACTTCTCCTCCAGATCCGACTCAATGCCACTGAATTTGAATTTCTTGGCGGCTGACACTTCTTGCAATATATGGGCAAGTTTATTATTTAAAACAACATAGATTGATAAAGAATGGAAAAACAAGTCATCAGTGGATTGATTATTATCTCCAATTTCTCAGTCCACCATTCCTCCGAAGTATCAATAGTATGCTTGATTGGATCTCAACCCAAGCCCGTGGGTAACCATTTAGTTTCTTGTATAATTTACAGTCCTTTCTCACCTGATCTCACTTTTCTTAAATTGTAACATATCATAGTCGCTTCATGTCATTTCCTTGAACTTCTTCATAATATTTTGTCACCTTTCTTTGTTAAAATAGTTGGTAGGTCTATTTCCCAATTCAACATTCTTAAGTCACAGATGACAAAAATATGACTGTGACTTCCCTATCCCAGATGGCTGATAATCCAACTTATTTGTGTTTAACCATTATGTTGCCAACAAAGATAAAGATTATGCTATAACAGTTTGCTTAGCTAATATCTAGAATACAAATTTGAACAAAAAAAAAATTATTGAAGAAATATTTTAATACCAGTAGAAAATAGCAAAAAAATGCAAGGTTATGCTAACAATAAATAAATATCAACTACTGGAAATAAAATATTTAGAGATTTTGCAAACAAAGAACAGATTTTGCCAACAAAGAACAACAAGAATTAACAAAAGCCTTGCTCTAACAATAAAATCAGCAAAAATATAAATAAAGCATCCACGACAGAGAAAAAAAGTCAATATTCAACAAGGTCTCAAAGCGCAAAGTCATCAAAATCAGCAAAAAATATCTATAATGAGCCACCAAAATGATGATAAAGATAGAAAAACCAATTAGAACTTTTAAAGAGAATGAAAAAGGTCAACAAAAAATCTCTTTCACAATTCTATTGACTCCATCTAGGAATTTCAAATCCACAGCTCCCTACAAAGCGGCAACTGAGGACCCATCTTGAACTGGTCTTTGTTAAAAACCAAGTCAGGGGTGAAATGGTATGTGGTTCACTCGTGGTTGGTTGTCGATCGAGGTTAATGGAGGGATCAAGAAGGTATAGATCTTAAATCTCCTTCACTTCCTCCATAGAAAGAACAGAAATGTCTGTAATTGGAATCGAACCGAACGAACCGAACGATTACTTAGAAAACTTCCCCACCATGAAACTTTAACTTATCATGTAAAAAGAGAAGAGGGAAGCGAGAAATGACAAGTCACAGAGAAAATAGAAATAGGTAAAGGCCCTCGATGGCTACTACAATAAATATATAGTAGCATGGGAAGACGAAACACCACCGATAAAGAAATTGACACGATGGAAACTGCACAGTACTCGAGGTGAACTAATCATGATCTGAAATAGAAAATTTTATTTTATTTATTTACTTACAAACAAATGCATTGCATAAAACCTTCAAAAAAATATTCAAAAAGAAGAAACCTAACTAAACGATCGTACACCGCTTCACCCGAGACAAACACTTAGTAAAGCAGTCTCTCATACATGAATTTACCAACTTGTTTAAAAAGGTTAGTTTGACCATCCCTCGTCTGAGTGGGAAAGCTCCCTAGCAGTCGAAAACTCCCAATTGAGACGCGTCATCTTCCTCTTTAGCAACAAACATTTCCCCTAGAAAGTGTAGAATTCCTCACAAAGAGTGGCGACCTCTTTCTCCATCCGATTGATCCTCATTAGAACCTTGAAAACTCCTCGGTCACCATCCCCTGAGGATATTCCATAGTGCAGCAAAATGTTTCTCTATCTCCGTTAAGGACTCAGAGGACGCCCGACACCTCTCAGGCACCTCTTCCTCCCTTATCGCGGTAGAGGTACCTTGCCAAGCTAAGCTTTTACCTTCATCACAAGTCAAGTTACCCCCATTCGTCACCTAATCCACAACAGACTGTTCCACAACAAACCACATCCTCCACAGCAACCAGTCTTGAGACAATCGCTTCCTCAACAACATCCTGTTCCTTGGCAGCCGCACCCGCGACAGTAGCTTATTCCACAACGGCCGCATCCTCCATGGGATAGACATCAGTGTCTAAAAAAAGAGAATCCATCGACGGGACCTCTATAACTGTACTAAAGAAAGAAATACAAGTATTCAAACTAATGATTCAAGCAACATACCCAAAAATCAGTCTCATTCATGCACGGTGAAAGAGTTAGCACCCTCGTCAGTTTTTCCTTGCTCTCCACCCACAAAAGAAAAGACATCTCTTAGTAGCTAGAGAGATATCTCTACCATGGTCGTCACCTCCTTCATGTCAGCATGAGGGACTATTACCCAACAACAGTTAGAACGAGTGCTTCCTTCTCTCCGACAGGAACATCCTCCGTCGAGGGGAGCCCAGAAGGACGATTATCAGGTTGACCTTTAGTCTGTTCCAAACTCATTCTTGCGATGAGCCTGGAATAGAATTAGAGGACTGATCCCGACTTAATGTTTATGCACAGTATAACAATAGTTCTAATGATATTTTTCACTTATATTTCCTTATTTTGCAACAAAACCAAAAACTTGATCTTGAAGAAAAATAAGAATTTAACTTTTTAATTTATATATATTTATATTGGGATACTACGCAAGTATACGTATCGTTATCAAGTAATATAAGACTTTTTGTTAAGACTTGAATATCGAACCCACATGAAAGATTATGCAATATGCACTTTTTAGAAAGTTTTTTTATTTTTAAAAAGATAATTACTTAAACTAAAAACGATTTTTGCAGGAATTTAAAATTTAAATATTTTTTGTATTTTTGATATTTTAACGAAACAGTAACAACTTAAAAAGATAACTAAAATTTTTATAGAAGAAAAGTACTTAATATGAAAATATATTTTTTCTTATCATGAATAAGTAATAAGTAAAGAAATTTTGTTGTGGAAGTATGCAAATTGTGTTG
>NW_018224886.1:0-3429 GCF_001263595.1 Phalaenopsis equestris | reverse complement strand
CAAACTCCACACCAAAAATAGTGCCGACAAGAAGTATGGAACTTTAGGGATTCAAACAAGCAAAAACATACACACGCATTCAATACATCAAGGGAAATGAAATTGGTTACATATCAATAAGCGCTTAGTTTAAGGTTTCCAGTCAACCAAATATCAAAGAAACATAATAAAGCAAGCAATCATGCGATCACACCATAAGATAACACTTGGGCAGCCTCCCAAGTAGCATCTGGTTTAACATCCCTAGCTAGGGCGTGATAATTTTGATCAAGCCCAAAAGTTGTTTTAGGATCAAATAATCTTCTTAGTAATCCCTGATCAATTATTCCAAATTTTCACTGTCCTGAAGAATTTTCTAAATAATCTAATATAAAAATTATTTCACGATCTTCCAAAAAATGTGTGTTCTTTTCTACCCCCAAATTCAGACTTCTTAGCACTTTATCAATCTCATTCTTATAATCATTTTCAATTTGGAATGATGAGCGTTGAATCAGATGACAAAATTTTTAAAATAATTATTGCTCTAGGGTTTTCATAACTCCCCCTCTTGAAATTAGCTTGAATCATCTGCACTCTTGATGGGCATTGTGGGGCATCCTTCTAAGAAGTCACTCAATAACTGCTTAGAAAAAATCCCAAACCCTATCACTGGGGCTCATCCTATGGGTGAGCCTAGAGGTTAGCAGTGGGTCGTGGTGTCTTTATACTTAACTACCTCGCTAAAAACTCTAGGGTCCACCTCAAATGGAAGTGCATATTCTTCCTCAATCATATTTCTAAGAAATTGATCCACAACATCTTGCTCTTCATGTCTAAAATCATCAAATTCAACAACCTTTCTTTCAGTTACTATATTATCACATTTAGCATCCCTAGAAGCTTGGGAAAACGTTATAGATTTCAATACATCAAAAGTTATTTCTTGATAGTTCACCCTCATAGTAAGTTCCCCCTTCTGAACATCAATCATTGCTTGACTAGTGGCTAAAATGGGTCGACCAAGAATTAAGTGAATCAATTTATTGCCTTCTTTTTCTAGGATCACAAAATTAACAATGAATATGAATTTATTAACTTTAATTAAGACATCCTCTATCACTCCTCTCAATTAGGTCAAAGATTGGTCACCTAACTGAAGGGTCAAGGGGTGGGCTAGACTTCTCCTAATCCTAGCTTTCTGAAAGTGAATAGAAGCATAAAGTTGATGTTTGCTCCTAAATCTCACAAAACCCTCTCACTAAATATCTTTCCCATGGCATAAGGGATGGTGAAGCTACCCGGGTATTTTAGTTTTTTAGATGATTTTTCTACAATATAACACTATAATCCTTAGTATGGGCTACTATATTGCTAGCTCCTAATTTTATCTTTTAGTCTAAGACATCCATTACAAACCACACATAACTCAACATACACTCTAGGGCTTTAACATAATAAACAATGATGGTAAGTTTATTTATAGCCTCTAAAACCACAAACATCTATTGGTCCCTATATACTTGTGGAGTATTTGAGGAAAGTGTAGTGGTGGTCTCTCTTTTCCTATCCTATGTGATGAAAGAATTTTTCCTAAGTCAAGGGTAAGTGTTTATCCTATTCATTCAGGTTCTGACTTGGGCTCCTCAATTCCAGGCTTTTCCACTTTAGGCTCATCATAAACTTTTCCACTTCTAAGACTTATAGCACTGCAGTGCTCTACATTAGGGTCCTTTGGATTCACTTCTTTGTTTTTAGGTAACATTACTAGATGTCTCTAACTCATTACGTTAGCTATTTGCTCAATTTGTGTTTCAATGGTTTTTAGGGCTGCAGCATGACTTTGAATCTGATTCTTCATGTTCAATGCTACATCTTCCAATGAAAGCTTCTTATCATTGAACTGAAGAATTAAATTGAATCTTAGAGGGAACGTCTGTCTAGGGTTGCCAATACCCTAATTAGTACTCTAATTTTCTACTAGATTAGCTTAATTATTCCCCACTATTGGGTTCCTACACCTAGGTTACTACTATTCCAGTTAACGTTCTTTTGATTCTTTTAATCTGGGTTGTAGGTATTGGAGTACGAAAATTGAACCAATTTCTTATAACATTCATAATTTCTATGAGCAATGCACTAAGGTCTACCAGTTGTTCATGAGCATTATCCTCTATGACAGGTGATCATGTTGGTGTATTCAACCCTAGGTGATCTAGCCTTTTAGAGATAGTCACCACTTGAGATGTTAAGATTGATAAAATGTTTATGTCAAGAATATTGGCTACCTTTCTAGGGTTCTCTCAATCAAATGACCATTGTTAGTTATTAGTCACCATATCTTCGATCAATGAATAAGCCTCATCATAGGGTTTGGATGTGAGAACCTCCACTGCAGCATCTATGATAAACCTAAGGGATCCTACCAAACAATTGTAAAATCTATGAATGATTAATCAGTCTGACAATGCATGGTCGGGATACTTCCTAAGGAGTTCCTTAAACCATTTCCAAGATTCATTAAAAAATTCTTCATCAAATTGGCTAAATGAGGTAATGTTGCTCCCAAGTTTGGTCATTTTAGATGGAAGAAAACATTTAGCTAAGAACCGTTGGGTTAGTTCATTCCAGGTGGTAATAAATCCAGGAGCTAATGAATTTAGCCATATTTTAGCCTTATCCCATAGTGAGAAAGGAAAAAAGTTTAATTCTAACAGCTTCATTGGAGACACTATTAAAACAAAATGTGATGTAAACTTCTAGGAGCTCACTAAATGATGATTAGGATCTTTCGTGGGTGTCCCCCTACACTGATTATTTATACCATCTGATTTATGGTTGATTTGATTTTGAATGAGTTGACTTCCATGACAATGATATTAATCATTAAATAAATTTCATTTAGTGTAGAGTTGGTAAATTTCTTAAGAAGTGTAGGCATTTCATTGGGTCTGTGAGCATTAAGTTCTGCCTGATGTATGTATGTCATCTCTCATAGTACTTTTTGAAGTCTTTTTAGTTTTTGAAGTTATTTTACGATTCTTTCGAACTCAAGGTCATAGGGTTCAAGGTTTGAAGGTCTATCACTATGCATAAACTAACTTGGTTGAACTAGCTGAGAGACCTTAAGCTAATAAGAATGCAACACAATTCAAATAAAATCACACTACAACTGACAAAAATACTAAGTGATCCCCGATTATTGTTTATGTGCACAGTATAACAAGTCTTTGATGATATTTTTAACTTATTTTTCCTTACTTTGTAACAGTACCAAAAATTTGATCCTGGAGAAAATAAGAATTTAACTTTTTAATTAATATATATATTGGGATACTACAAAAGCATATGTATCGTTATCAAGTAATATATGACTTTTGATTAAAACATGAATATTGAGCCCACAGGGAAATTTACAATATGCACTATTGATCAACAAACTTTTTATTT
>NW_018224885.1:0-1453 GCF_001263595.1 Phalaenopsis equestris | reverse complement strand
GAAACTGTGAAAATTTTGCCTTAAGCACCGACGGCATC
This sequence comes from Phalaenopsis equestris, assembly GCF_001263595.1. Lineage (NCBI taxonomy): Eukaryota > Viridiplantae > Streptophyta > Magnoliopsida > Asparagales > Orchidaceae > Phalaenopsis > Phalaenopsis equestris. Next base: position 1,415 of record NW_018224885.1, on the reverse strand, counting down.
CTCGATGCCGCCGACGACAAGTTTTTCCCGAGAGTCAAGATGAAATTAATACAGAAACTCGACGATGGCGCCATTGACCCCGCCGACGGCGACGCCGCCATTGCCCCTGCCGACGGCGAGACCGGTGAATGGACGGTTATGCGGGTTCAAATGGCAGCTTTTGGCAATTTTTGGGCGGGAATAGTCTTTTTAAACTCAAAAATTCAAATTCCAATTCATATTTTCCCTCCAAAAATGAAGTGAAACTCTACCAATTTCATTCCTATGGCATCCAATTCCCCTGATAATCCCAGAATGCGAGTTTTTAATCGGCAAAAGTTTATTAGTGCGGAAGCGCAGCGAATCTTCAACAAGTTACTGATGAAGAAAAGATTAATCAAAGAACAAGGATTTGTGAATCGTGGATTGAATAATCCCACGACGGATATTGAAGAAATGATAGTGCGGCAAAGATGGGAATTGTTGTGCTAAACTACTACTGTCGTGGTGGTTCCAGCGGTAAAAGAGTTTTATGCAAATTTACATGGAATCAACAAAGGAGTTGTTTATGTGCGAGGAAGATGGATCACTTTCACTCCTGCACGGATCAATAAATTATATATGATAGAGAATGTTCTTGTCTACCACTATTCTAATTTCGTCCTAATGAGGAACCAAATGAATGAGATTTACCAATATTTAACGGACGAAACTGACGACTGGGAAAAGAAAACAGGCATGTTAGTTTTTCTGCAACACTTCTGAATCTCGTTTCGAAACATTGACACTTTTTCATTTTTGCAAAACTGTTACCGACAATGAAGATTGGTAAAGTTTCTAAAGAAAGTGCCGTTTTGAATTAATGCATCCAAAGGTGACTGTTAATCGACATTGGATCTATAATTGTGAAGTCGATTTTGGGCCATATCATTCACGGATCAACTTATGGCCTTGGACACCCCTCCACAATTTTCTCTCTTTGCAGTTAGTTCCAAGTGTCCTATGAAAATTGGGAAAAGGCACTGCTACGTTGGAAGCTTTTGGATCCAACTGAAAGATTCCCAGTTTTTGAAGATGAAAATGACATGGCCATGATAGTTGATCAATCATCTCAGAATTCACTACCAGTTCAACCCTTAATTCCTGATAAAACTTTGGTGATCCTGCGCCGAATCAAGAAATTGGAAATGGAGGTACAAAATGTCATGAATACAATTAATAATATCTTCAATTTCTTCAAACATCTGGATTGGAGGATGAAGGAACATTTCAAACATTCTGGACATTTAGAAGATAGTTTGATACGATTGATGACGAGGATGAAATTAATTGAGGATTCTACTGAAGAATTTCCATTTCGACCCTTCAATAACCTCTTTTTTCATGTGCAACCAATGGGTTATCTTCGAGGAGAATCGAGTACCGAGTCTGAGGAT
>NW_018224884.1:0-212 GCF_001263595.1 Phalaenopsis equestris | reverse complement strand
ATGACATCCGTAAGTTACTTTTAAAAAAGTGGCAACAGTACTCGTTTTGATGTGATACTAAAGATTCGAGACTATATGTAAATATAAAAGTTTAGGTGCGAGATATGTAAATACATAAGAATTGTGTGTAATGTATGTAAATGGCTGAAATAAAAATAAGAAAAAATAATCAAAGGGCGGAAAGCTCACCTGTTGGAAGAACCCTTCGCCGC
>NW_018224883.1:26050-27691 GCF_001263595.1 Phalaenopsis equestris | reverse complement strand
GCTAGATTGAAAGTAAATTAAGATAGAAGTGAAAATATTATCAAAATTTCTTAAACATTTTCATGGCTTCGCCAATTCAAATTACCATTTCACAAAGCTTGAGACAAGGAGAAAGACAGAGAAAACTACACAGAACTCATGGGGAAAACACAACAAAACTCGAAATTCATATATAAAATTAAAGTCATACAAACTACAACCAGTAAATAAATTATCTCTAAATTCTCCCCAAGAACACTTGTCAAAGTTCCTCCGAATCTCTTCCTTTCTTTACAGCACACAAAATTCCTCTTTGAAGTAGCAAGGAGGAAGAAATCTCTCACTTTCCCTCCACTCTTACAATTTCTCGAAGAAATCCTCACAATTGTTACACAATAATGGAACCTCTCTAACCTGTAGGCTCTCACCACCTCCTCTAAACTCCAGGGCACAATTGTTACACAATAATGGAACCTCTCTAACCTCTAGGCTCTCACTACCTCCTCTAGACTCCAGAGCTCTCCAATTTTCAAAGAGTTTCCTAAGCATCCCTTCAAAATTTGGCTTTATCCAAAGCTTTTGTAGGCATAATCGTCGATCTCCCCGATGGCGGCCTCGAGGAAGGCGGCCTCAAGGAAGTCGTTGGCAGGCTTTTGAAGAATTTTGTCCTGTAGTCATGGGAAAAACTCGTCGTCGGCGGGGTCGAGAGCGCCGTCGGCGGCCTAGTTCAAATCTTCACATTTTGGTCATTTTTGCTTCAAATTCGCCCCTTTTTGTCTCTTTTTGCTCCAATGGCCCTAATTCATCATTCCTGCAACAAAACATTGAAAATACATTTCTTTAAAGTGTAATATCATTAAAAACAGTATAAAATAGGTATGAAAATCTCAACATATTTTCCTTTGGTCAGGATGAGAAGAATTCAAGGTGTCAATCACAGTTCAACCAAACAATCTTGGCGTCATTATTGGCATTTTTTTATGTCTTTAACCAATCAGATGTTCTTACCGTTATTGTCAGTATTTTTAAAGGCTTCAACCAATCAGATGTTCTTGTCATTGTTATTGATATGACTTCAGGTGATCGGATGTTATTGACATCATTGTCCGTATTTTCTATGGCTTAAACTGATCAGACATTCTAGGCGTCGTTGTCAATATTTTTTATAGCTTCAACCGATTGAATGTTCTTAGCATCATTGTCAATATTTTTTATGCCTTCAATCGATCGAATGTTTTTGGTGTCATTGTTGGTATTTTTTATTGCTTAAATTGATTGGAAAAGAGAATCACATCAGGTTAATTGTATGTCCTTCCCTTTGAAACTGATTAAACTTAAAAGTTACCCCAACATCTATCCCAAGTTAGGGTCTTTGGGGAGCATTAACTCTAGTTGTAGAGCCTCCACTGTTTAATAGCTAAAGCCTGCTCTCCACTAGATTTAAATCAATACAAGTCACACCATCTTATTGGATGATGCTGACATTGGTGTTGTGTTAAGGGATCTTTCTGGGAGTCGCTTTATCCATTTCCAATCTCTTTTTATGGCCCAAGATCCTCTTAAAGCTGAAGCTATTGTTGTGTTTTGGGCTATTCAAATCTCTTTGTTGGGAAATTTGTTTTTCATTCAATTTAAAGTTGACTCTCAGTTGTTGTTATAGAT
>NW_018224883.1:5575-22768 GCF_001263595.1 Phalaenopsis equestris | reverse complement strand
GGGGAGGTTGCCAGCCAGTAGGCGGGCAACCGGAGATCAAGGTGACCAACAATGTCTATGTGGTAATTAAGTAAATCTATTATCTTTTAAGAATTTTTTGTCCATGGTGGCTGACTGGAACGACGAGGTGGGTGGCCAGTGGATGGCTGGTCAGAGAGGAAGGTTGCCACCTTTAGCCTGCTGACAGCAGACAAGATGGCCGACTAGAGGGCAGGCATCAAGCATTTATAGTCCATTACAATTTTGGGTGATAAGCGTGCAATGTGGGAGATTTTTGTGTGTTACTTTTGCAAATATTTTTCAATATTACAAAATACTCACAACAGTTATAATAATATATATGCAATGTGAACCCAAAAAAATAATTTTAATAAAAATAATTTAGCTTTCAAGAATCTTTAAACTGTCAAATCTCCTAATAATAATGTAAGTACACGTATCGCTCAAGTTATAAAGGGCTTTAATGGAATCCTAGATATCGATCTCATAGGGAAGTTGGAAATGCTTATAGGTAAATTCTTATTACTATAACGTAAAACTCAATTCAAACTACAAAACAAAAGTACAAAATTTTAATCTAAAATAATTAAGTGTATGCTAAATAAAATGCAGATAAAAGAAACATGTTTAATTAAACTAATTGTTAAACTTTCAAAAGCAAACTTATGAAATCTAAACAAAGTTTTTGTGATGAAGAGTTCAAATTCAAGAAAGTATCATTCCCTTTTACAATGAGTATATGGATTATGAAGTAATTAAAATCATATAAAAATGTATAAAAATTCTTTTCCGTTAAACAAAAGCAATCCTATTCTTTATCCTCTTCAAGTGCATAAAGAACATTAACTAATCTAAATTTTGGTGGCTAGGAGGATATCGGCTGCTACTCTAGAGCTCCTGCTACTCCTTCACCTAAAGGCTAACAATCTCGCCTTAGGCTAACAATATCGCATTAGTTTTCAGTCAATTGGACCAAATTGAGGATTTTAATTTATGTAATCTGTCACCTTAAAATCTCAAATTCTGCATCCAATAAAGTATATTTTCATATTTATTTTCATTCAACCCCATGGATGACATATTCTCTCATGGAATAGAATGTGATTCTCACTATGTTGAATGAAGATCGGAGTTCAAATCATCACAAATTATTGACATTTAAAACCATATAAAACAAAATCAATTCCTTACAAAACCATAACTCAAAGTAGGGAGATAGATAAAGAAGATTACTTAGAATTCATGAGAAGGATACAATAAAGCACGTATTTCACATATAAAAATAACTTTACAAAATAAAGAAATAAAAGAACACACCTTATCTCACAATCCTTCCAAAGCAAATTCCTAAAAGTTCTCTTCAAGCACTTTCCCTCTTTACAAGCACTCTCAATTCTCTCTTAGAAGTGTAATGAAGAGGAAATCTCTCACCTTCCTTCTCTTCTTACAATCTTTGAAGAAAATCTCCAACCTTTGACTCTCTCTCTCTCTCTCTCTCGCCTTCTTCAAAAATCCCTCACACACGTCCTCCAAAAATCTTTTCAAAACTCCTCATAAACTCTTTTCAAGTCTTAGACTTTCCTCTATTTTATTAGACACAACCTCCCTCCAAAAAGAATTCAAAATCTCGCCCAAAATTCTGTCCAAAAGCCAACCCTTTTGAATTCAAAAGACATGTTTATTGTTCTAAGAGACATATCCCTTCATAAAGAACCTTTCATAGTGTCTAGATTCATTGAATCACTCCATGGGGCATTTAAAACAAGTGTCCCTTCTGAAATTCATGAAAACTTCATCCTGAATTGCCTTAATTCACAAAAAGTCATCTCTGGCGCTTCCGGCGCCAACTTGTATAAGACCGCGCTCTTTTGGGTTTTGGCGCTTCAGGCGCCAACTCTCTGTTAAATGGAACTTTAGGCACTAGTTTTTGTGCATCAAGCTCTAGTTCTCTGTAAAGTGGCACTTTAGGCGCCAGAATCCCAAAATTTGTTATTTTGACTCCAAATTTCGTCCTTTTTGCTACTTTTGCTCCAAATGCCTAAAATTGATATACCTGCAACAAAAATATGAAAATACCCTTCTTTAAAGTGCCATATCACCAAAAATAAGCATACAAATGTATATTTAAAACAACATATTATTTTTGTGTATCAAAATCCCCCAAACATAAATGGTACTTGTCTTCAAGTGACACTTTTATTCCATAAAAGCATATGACTCAGGATAGAGATTAACTTATAGCTTCTATACTTTAGTTTAAAAATTAACATAGTAAAATTTAAGATAAACCTTTATTAACTTAGATTTAAACCCTAAGTCTAAGAGTACTTAGTAATCAATTTTAAGATTTTTGAATCTCTATTCATTTCAAATAGAATTGTAATTTGTCATATCAAGAATATTTAGAATATTCATATGAAAAAGAATTTCAAGAAAACTTTACTAGTATTACTGCTAATACTCCAATACAAGTTTAGAAATTATAATAAAGTCTTTTCCTTATGTTGATTCAAGTGAAGCCAATTTTTTATTAGGCTTCTCCTCAAGCTTCACCTCATTCATTTTTCTTTTATTTTATTTTCTATTTCTTTTTTATTTTCTTTTTTTATTCAGGATCTTTTTAATCTTTTCTTTTCTTTCTTTTTCAAGTGAGGATTACTATATCTTGATATCCTTCAAAATTTTGAGCTTCACTATCCTTATCTAAAAGTCAAAACTTTATACCTTTCTTCACTTTATAAATTCATATTAGTTTATGATTTTTCATAAAGTGTCATTCTTTTCTTCTTACATGAAATTCTAAAATTCTTAATACTTCAAAAAACAAAATTTCCATTACTTTAAATAGAAAAACATAGTCTTATCTTATCATACCAAACATCTTTAACTTAAAAATTGACCTTCATTATTAAAATAATTTACTTAAATTTACCATAATATTCATAAACATAGGTATAGTTATTTAAAGTTAAATCTTAATATCTCAGGTCATGTTAAATTAATTTAAAAAATATCATTAATTTAGGACAAACAAAATTTTGTTTACTTCTTTTTTAAAAAGAAAATTTTCTTTCCTCCAAACTTAAATTTGTAAGTAATTTAAAAATGTTCAGTAAAAAATTTAGTCAGTGAAAGAAAATAATAAATGCATAAAAATAAAAACTAACATGTAGAGGATTTTTGAGTATTAAGATGGGTTTTGACATACTGCAGATACTAACTTTAAAAATGCATACAGGTTTTAAGGAATTAATTGAAACATAATATATTTTAAAGAATTTGCTGAAAATTAAAAACAGAAAAAAAACTGAAAAAACTAAAAATGTAGAAAAAGTAAAAATATAAAATTACTATTACAAATTTGGTCCACTACACATCATTAAAATGAAAGTTCTTACTATAACAGTTTTAAAATGACAACAAATAACAAAAAAAAAAAAATAACAAACAAACATCAAACAAACTAACTCCTAAGATATCAATCTTCATCACCCTCCTCCTCCTCCTCCTCGTCCTCATCATCATCTTCTTCATCATCATCATCATCATCTGGAGCATAAGGAGTGAACCAGGGGAAAGTTGGAATTTCCACATTATACTCACCCCTAAGATATCTAACCATAGCGTCCTCAAAAGCTATATCATGTTGAACTCTCCTCTGCTTATTCTCATCATTATAAGCATTCCTTGTTTCAATTCCTTCAATCTTATTCTGCATATTGACAATATTCGTTTGTTGAATCATGAGCTGCTTCATAATATTTTCAAGTGAAGTAGAGCGAGAAGTAGATGCCCCTGCTGTAGATGTAAGGGGTTTATCACTACCTTTACTCCTGGACTCAAAAAATGATTCAACTCTTTGAACCGTATGCTTCCCAATAGGATTTTGTGGCTGCAATTTTTCCTCATTTCTATGGGACTCTACTCCTGATTGCTCACATAATTTGACAATCAAGGCAGGGTAATCCAAACCATTAGTTGTAGCAATAATAACTATACTCTGAGCAAGATAAACTATAAGAGCACCAACATCTACTTCCTTCATTTTCTGAATGCAGAAGTTTAGCACAACTCTATCTTTTGTAACTTCGCTCAAATGATTTGTTGGAAATAACTTATCGGAGATGAAGTAACACCACACTTTTGACTGAAAGATCATTATGGAAGTGGAGAAATTAACTTTCTCATTATTCTTAATTTTCCATTCTCCGCTTCCATCAACTAGAAAGATTATTATTTCATCTAGTGATGAATCAGTCATCTCGAATGAAACATATTCACAATAAAATACACTCTTCACTCAACAAAATGCATTGATCCTTTCTCTTGAAAATTCAAATTGTTTACCTCTCACAAAGATGTGATCATCATTAGTGAATCAAAAATTGGCATAGAACTCCAGAATCATAAGCACAAATGCTACTAAAGTGAACTAGCAAAACCTCTCCCAATTTTTGGCGATAATCAACCTCTTGATCTCACCACCCGGGTTAACAAATGCCTGTTCCTGGATTAACTTTCTCGAGCCCATTTGAGTATTGTAATTGTGTTCGGCCTTATATTTGACAAATTTTCTTGCATCAAAATCTCTCGTAGGCTTTCCTCTTTTACTCGTGAAGCCATAGGAATTTCTATGGAAATCCAAATAAAATCCAAATAAATTGCAAAATCAAAAATCTAGTTCCACAAGTAAAATTATTTGGTAAGAAACTTTTCACCATGGTTTTTCATTAATTTTTTTTAACAAATCCCCAAATTTTAGATTTTCCATAATGTAGGGCAAATCCATGTTGAATATAAAAAATTTCTAGGTTAAAGTGAAGCTCTTACCAAAAGAAGATGAAATCTAAGATCTTTGGCCTTCAAAAAACTTCTCAAATACGCATAATGTGAAGTCCTAAGTCACGATTTAGAGGTAAGAGACAACCCAAGTAGTAAAAATTGAGTTTTAGTGGGCTAATTTATGATTTTTAAGTAATTTGGGCATTTTCAGAAATTTGGCGGCTCAGAAGCCAACTCCTAATTTTTCCGGATTTCTTTTTCTGAGGAAATCTGTTGCATATTGCTTTACGTTAACCTCTAATTTACTCAAATAAAAACTTGTACTAATAATTAAATAATTTTCTAACACATAACTTTCACAAACAAAACAAAACTCACTTATATATATAAAATTTGCACAATTAAAAACTAACAGTTTTCAAGCCAACAAAATCTAATTCATTGTCTAATACAAACCGAACATCCTAACACTAAAATCTAAACATCAAAATATTTAAAATTAAACATAAATAAAGTTCTAAAATGAAAGTAAATGCAATATAACACAACACATTAACATAACCAAGTAGTACTAAATAAGCGCTTCGTGCATTACGTAATTTCAAACATCTTCTTTGTTCTTGTCCTCATGGATATCTCCCATGGATTGGTAGTGCACGTACAAGTTGTAGAAAGGTCGACAAGGAAATTCATCTGTTGAATCTTCCTCGCTTTATGCATGTTTCTTGAACATACGTACCAAACCAACTTCAATACGTCTAGTATGTTCAAAATGTTCCTTCAGCCTCCAATCAAGATGATCCAAAATTTTAGAAATACTCGTAATTGCATGCATAAGGTTCTGTACCTCTTTTTCTATCTTCTCCATCCTCTTCAGAAGTGCATTCGAACTGAAATAAGGTTGAAAAGTTGATGAATTCTGGGATGATTGATCCATCAATATATTCATATCATTCTCAACCCCATTCCAATGTAGTTGCAATAAACTTCTGGGTCCATAGGCTTCCAAGGAAGAAGCACGTTTTCTCAAATTTCATAAGGCACTAGCGATTGACTACACAGTAGAAAAATAGTAGATGGATGTCCCAGTCCAGTAGTAGATCCATTAACGATCAAACCCAAAACTGATTTCACAATTATTACACCAAAATAAATAGGTTTTCCAGTTTGAATACAGTAATTCAGTATAACACTCTCCTTCATCACTTTACTGATTTTCATTATAGGAAGTAATTTTGATGCAATAAAGAAATGTCACACCTTAGATGTAGGATTCAACAATGAAGAAGAAAAACTTACATTTTCATCATCTCTGGCTTCCTAATTTGCATTTTCATCAGTAAGAAATCAATAGTCTTCCTTCATATTATCACTTGTAGGGACAAAATTTGCATTGTGGCAAATAGAAACAATTTCAGTCATAAACATATTGTTTACTTTTGAAAAAGTGAGATATACACACCTGCCTCACACATAGACAATTCCTTGGTTGATTCCATGAAGATTTGCATAAAACTCTTTCACCACAGGGACAACTACTGCGGTAGTGGTATTTAAAAGCACTTCCCAATGTCTCTGAGCTATTATCTCTTCCACTCCAGTATTCGGTGTGTTTAATCTTCTATTCACAAATCTCCTTTCCTTGATTAGCCTCTTCTTCACAAGAACTCGATCATGTATGTTCTACGCATCGAAATTGATAAACTTTCTCTAGTTGAAAATTCCAAATCTCATGGAATTTTTAGAGTGAGAAGCCATTGGATTCTAAAAGTAGTAACTCTTCCCCCATTCCCCCCCCTAAAATAGACTTTAAAATAATTTATTTGGAGTTATAAGGAGGAGAACCTACCAGAAACTGCCTTTTTAAATGTTTTAAGTCATTTTCATCACCGCGGCGCCTCAAGCGCCGATTTTGGCTCTTCAGGCACCAGCTCTCTGGAACGTGGTGGCTCAGAAGCCATTTCCAAAATTTTATCCATTTCAATTTCAAACCAATAAACTCTCAAATATTCCATAAAATTAGGTAAATAAAGATGTTTTTAAATATTTTCTCAATTAGAAGTTTCTCAAATACACATAATCCATAAAACTGCAAATATATATATTCAATACTTCAAACTAAAATAAGCAAAATAAATTACAAAAAATATGGGTTGCCAGACATTCCCAATCATTACTCTAGGTGATCCAACATTAAAATTACTTTAAAAATTGGCCTATGACCATCAAAATATGATTTCAGTTTGTGTCCCTTCACTTTAAATATCTTTTTAGTCTTAGGATCTTCATTATTAACAGCTCCACAGGGATAAACTTTTACAATTGTGAATGACCCTATCCACCTAGATTTCAATTTTCCAGGAATTAATTTAAATTTTTTATTATATAATAAAACTTTTTGTTCATGTTCAAATTTATTTTTTATCATCTTTTGATCATTCCATTCTTTCATTTTTCTCATTATAAATCCTAGCATTATCATAAGATTCATTCCTAATTTCTTCAAGCTCATTCAATTGCAATAATATTTTCTCATCAGCATCTTTTAAATTAAAATTGAACTCCTTAATAGCTCAATAGGCTTCATGCTCCAATTCTACTGGTAAGTGACAAGTCTTCCCAAAAATAAATCTATACGGGGACATTCTTATAGGTGTCTTATAAGCTATACTGTAAGCCCATAATGTATTATCTAATCTAGAAGACCAATCCATTTTATTAAGATTCACAATTTTTCAAAAAATTCTTTTGATTTCACGATTAGATACTTCTGCTAAACCACTAGTCTTGGGATGATAAGTAGTTGCAATCCTATGCGTAATATTATATTTTTTCATCAACTTTGCAATTCCTACATTCCTAAAATGAGAACCTCTATCAGCAATAATTATTCTTGGCATTCCATATCTTGTAAAAATATTTTTTATTAAAAATTTTGAAACACTTTGAGCATCACATCGAGGCAATCAATATATATATACATTTCCAAATGAAGGTATAAATGGTTTCATAAAATCCAATACCCAAGCATCAAAAATTTCAAATATATATTCAAATGAACGTTTAAATGGTCCCATAAAATCCAATCCCATGCATAAAAAATTTTAATTTCCAAATTAAAATTTAGAGGCATTCCATTTATTTTTAATGATTTCATTTCTTCTTAAAAGATTAACTACTATCTCATCGATCACATGTTTTTATATATATATATTAACAACTCTAAATAAAGTAGGCCAAACAAATCTAGATTACAAAATTTTATGAACAATTCTATCATTCCCAAAATGACCTCCAAATTCAGAATCATGATATTTTTGGATAATTTCCTAAATTTCTTTATAAGGCACATACCTTCTCATCACTAAATATTTGCATTATTTGTACAAAATATGAGTCATACCAAAAATAAGATTTTGCATCATGAATATATTTCTTTTCTTATTATTTTGTCAGTCAATATAGTAAAATACCTCTAACAATATAATTCACAATATCAGCATACCATGGTATTTCCCATCCTTTAACATCATATAGTTGTTCATCAAAAAAAGCATCATTAATTTCTTTCTCATAGTTGTTCATCAAAAAAAGTATCATTAATTTCCTTCTCCAAGTCCAATGTTTCTTCCTGTTCTAACCTAGATAGATGATCAGCAATTTGATTATCAGTTCCTTTCCTATCGACTGCTAAAAAATCAAATTCTTGCATCAGAAGTACCCATCTAATCAATCTTGGTTTCTCTTCCATCTTTTGCATCAGATATTTAATAGTTGAGTGATCAGTATGCACAACACATTTAGTTACAATTAGATATGACTTAAACTTATCAAAAGCATAAAAAATTGCTAATAACTCTCTTTCAGTAGTGGTGCAATTAATTTGAGCATCATTAAGAGTCTTACTAGCATAATATATAACTTTAAGAAAATTTTCATATCTCTGCCCTAAAACAACTCCAATTGCATAATCACTTACATCACAGATTAATTTAAAAGGTTTCTCCCAATCAGGTGAAACAATTATAAAGGCAGTGATCAATTTTTTCTTTAAAGTTTCAGCGGCTTTAAGGAACTCTTGGTTGAAGTCAAATTTTGTATCTTTATCCTTAAGTTGGCATAAAGGCTTAGTAATTTTTGAAAAATCTTTAATATATTGCCTAAAAAATCCAGCGTATCCTAAAAAGCTTTATAACATTTTCTAAAATTTTTGCGGGATATAACTTGTATTTTTGCGGGATCTACTTCTATAACATTTTCTAAAATTTTATGTCGTAGTACAATTCCTCCTGCAATCATAAATTGACATTTTTCTCAGTGTAATACGAGATTCATCTTTTCACATCATTCTAGAACTTTCTTTAAATGATTTTAACTTTTATAAATTATTTAAACATAATTCAAATGAAGTTTCAAATACAAAAAAATCATCCAGAAAGACTTTCATTCCATGTTCTATAAAATCACTAAAAATTGACATCATACATCTTTAAAATGTTATAGGTGCATTGCATAGTCTAAAAGACATTCTACAAAAAGCAAAGGTTCCATATGAGCTTGTAAACATTATTTTCTCTTGAACCTCTGGAGCAATTGGAATTTGGTCATAATCGGTATATCCATCCAAAAAGCAATAATACTTATTCCCAACCAATCTATCCAACATTTGGTCTAGAAAGGGTAAAGGAAAGTAATCTTTTATGGTGGCCATATTTAATTTACTCACCCAAGCATTGTCTGAAATAGGATATATTATTTTAGCATCTAAATATTTTAAAATCTCTTTCTTAACAACTTTTTCATCATAGGATTCAATCTCCTTTGAGTATCAGCTATTGGTTCATGATGATTATCCAATAAAATTATATGCATACAAATTGAATGACTAGTTCCTTTAATATCAGCTAATGTCCATCCATAGGATTTCTTATATCTTCTTAAAGTTTCCAACGGCTGTTGTTAATGTGTATCAGTTAATTCTGAGGATACAATTACGAGTATTGTAGATAAATCTCCTAAAAATGCATACTTTAAATGTGTAAGAAGTGTTTTCATTTCTAGTTCAGGAGGTTTTTCAATAGATGAAATCAAATTCTTATTATTGTCTTTAGGATTTATCAATTCAAATTATTCCTGAACATAATCCAACTCTTCATTACTCACTTTTGTTGATTCATCTTGAATTTTATCCTCATCTTCTAAATAATATTTTTCAAGTTTCTTTTCAAATGTCTTCGTGAAATATTTATGTCTTAAATATTCGTTAATATCCATTCTATAGCATTCAATATTTTGACCTTTTACAGGGTATCTCATTGATTTTGCAATGTTAAATGTAACTTCTTGATCATTAACTCTCATAGTTTGTTCTCCTTTCTGCACATCTATCAAAGCTCTTCTAGTGGCAAGTAATGATCTTCCTAAAATGATAGGAATTTATTTATATTCCTCCATATCTAATATGATAAAGTCCACGAGAAAGATAAATTTATTAACTTTTACCAAAATATCTTCTATAACTCCTTTAGGGTAGGTAATCGAATAATCAGCTAGTTAAAGAGTTACAATTATAGGTGAAATATCTCTAAAAACCAACCTTTTGAAAATTGATAAAGGCATAAGATCAATACTGGCTCTTAAATCAAATAAATAATTTCCAAAATATCTTTCGCCAATAACGCATGGAATAGTAGAACTACAAGGATCTTTAAGTTTTTCAGGAAGCTTCTTCTAAATTATAACGCTACACTCTTTACTGAGTGCAACAGTCTTATTATTTATAAACTTCCTTTCCTTATTAAGTATGTCCTTCATGAACTTTACATAGCTTGATATTTGTTCCAAGGCTTTAACAAATGGAAGGTTTATTGTTAAATTCCTTAATATTTCCATAAATTTTGAAAAATTATTATTTTTGTTCTTCTTCTTCTTCAGTTGAGGATATGGAGGCGGTGTTCTTTCTACAATGATTTTCATTGATTTAATAGGACATTTAGACTCAAAATAAAAATCTTCACCAGTTCTTTTATGTTCCACCTCATTTTTTTAAACTTCAACTTCCACTTCTTTTTGAACTCTGGTTCCCAATTCTTTTCCACTTTTCAGTTGAATATCCCTAATTTTGTATTTTTATGATATTTAAAATTTACTTCAATATTACTAGGCAACGTTCCTGGATGTTTATTGCTAAGTGTAGTAGAAAAACATCCCAATTGATTTTTCATATTTCTAATTGCCACTCCTTGACTTTGTAACTGACTTCCATTTGCAATATTAATTTTTCTATTGATAATTTCTTCGCCTTACTCTGCAAATTATTAAAACCTGGAGGGTAATAAAGTTTATAAGTTGCATTTCTTTGATTGATGGAGTTTCTTAATGGATTTACAACATTATTTTCCTATTACAGATTAGCAGCATTAGAGTTATGATTTCTCCAACTAAAATTTGGATGATTCTTCCAACTAAAATTATAATAATTGGCATAAGGATTATTAGAACGATTATTTATTGCATTTAAGGTCTCATAAGAAGATTGAGATTCTATCATTTGTCCCAATGAGTTTTCGTCAAGTACAGGTGGTGTATGAGAATAATTCATTTCATATTGATCTATCTTTTTTGATATAGCAGTAATTTGGGCAGCTAACATAGATAGTGCATCAGAATCATGAATAGTAGTTACTCTTTTTGGATTTACCCTTTCAGAGGGCCATTAAAAATTATTAGTAGCAATCTCTTCAATTAAAGAATATGCTTCATCGAATGGTTTTGACATTAATGATCCAACAACAACAACATTAATTATTGATCTAAGGGATCCAACCAATCCAATATAAAATGTTTGAATTATTAACTAATCTAGCAACACATGGTGTGGACACTTACTAAGGAGATTTTTAAATCTTTCACAGGCTTCATACATTGATTCACCTTCAAACTAACAATAAGATGTAATATCATTTCTAAGTATATCACTTTTTGAAGGTGGGAAATATTTAAATAAAAACTTTTCTGATAAGTCTTCCCAAGTTCTAATAGATCCAGGTGCTAACGAGTTTAACCGCATCTTAGTTTTATCCCTTAGTGAAAAAGGAAAAAGTCTAAGTCTAACATCATCATTCGACACTCAATCAGATTTAAATGTAGAACACAATTTTAGAAAACTAGTAAGGTGTAAATTAGGATCTTCAATTGGTGTTCTCCCAAACTGATTGTTTTGTATCATTTGGATAGTAACAGTTTTAAGCTCAAATGAATTAGAAACTACAACAAGGTTTTGTATACTCAAATGAATTTCATCTATTGTAGGATTAACATAATCTCTTAAAGGTCCCTAATGATGTTCATTTTAATTTACAACATTACTTGAGTTGCAAGCTATTTTATTAAAATTATCTATCTTTTTTTGTTGTTTCGAAATTTTCTTATATTTCCTTCTAACTCTAAATAGTAAGGTACAAAATCTTCAGATCTTAAACTACGCATAAAAAGCACAATAAGCAATTAAAATAAGCAAACACACTTAAATATGAAAATATTTAAATTAAACTATGAATAATTTTTTTAAGTTCAAATAAAATGTTTTAAACTAAAAAGTAATTTACTAATACTTTCCGTTACATCCCCGACAATGACACCAAAAACTTGATGCGACGGATTTTTGTGTATTATTTTTGTAAATAATTTTCAATATTATAAAATGCACACAACATTTATAATAATAAATATGCATTGTAAACCCAACAAAAATAACTTTAATAAAAATAATTTTATCTTATAAGAATTTTTAAACTGTCAAATCCTCTAATAATAACGCAAATATATGTATCGCTCAAGTAATAAAAAGCTTTAATAGAATCCTAGATATCGATTCTACAAGAAAGTTGGAAATGCTTATAGGTAAATTCTTATGATAATAACGTAAAACACAATTCAAACTATAAAACCGAAGTACAAAATTTTAATCTAAAATAATTAAGTGTATACTAAATAAAATGCAGATAAAAGAAACTAGTTTAATTAAGCTAATTGATAAACTTTCAAACTAAGCTAATTGATAAACTTTCAAAAGCAAACTTATGAAATCTAAACAAAATTTTTGTGACGAAGAGTTCAAATTTAAGAAAGCATCATTTTCCTTTATAATGAGTATATGAATTACGAAGAAATTAAAATCATTTAAAAATATATAAAAATTATTTTGTGTCAAACAGGAGAAATCATATTTTTTACCCTCTTTCAAGCGCATAAAAAACATTGACTAATCCAGTGTTTTGTCCCTAATTCTATGGTTAGGCTGAGAGGATACCGACTGCCATTCCAGAGCTCCCATTAATCCTTTACATTAGGGCTAACAATCTCGCATTAGTTTCCAACCAACTGGACCAAATTGAGAATTTTAATTTGTCACCATAAAATCTCCAATTATGCATCCAACAAAGTATATTTCCTTATTTATTTGCATTCAACCCCATGGATGTCATCTTCTCTCTTGGAATCAAATGTGATTCTCATTATGTTGTAGAAATTAATGCCCTTTCGGATCATATGTCTCTCAACGCATTTTAACATTTCAATTTGCCAAATCATTTCAATTGGCCAAATAAAAAAAAAATGAAGATCGGAGTTTGAATGATTACAAATTATTGACATTTAAAATCGTATAAAACAAAATCAATTCTTCACAAAACTAAATCTAATTGTAGAGAGAAAGATAAAGAAGACTACTCAGAATTCATGAGAAGGAATGATACGCCTAAAAAAGGTTCAATTTTTCATATGTTTTAATGCCTATATTTGGTGATTTTCATTGATACTGCACTTTAAAGGAAGGTATGTTTTATATTTTACTGTTAGGAATGCAACGCAATTGAAACAGAGGGAAACAGAGCTAAAATGAAGCCAAACGAAGCAAAATGGTGGAGCTGCACAGGGTGAGCGCCGACAGCGACAAAACCGACGTCGACAGCGCCAGAGTGTAGAAAGTGAAGCAAAAATGGTTTTTAAAGAAATTATACTTTAAATAAAGTTTGTTTTTATGCTTATTTTGTTGGTCTATCTGTTAGGAACGCAACGCAACTGAAATAGGGGGAAACAGAGCTAAAATGAAGCCAAACGAAGCAAAATGGTGGAGCTGCGCAGGGTGAGCGCCTACAGCGACAAAACCGACGTCGACAGTGCCAAAGTGTAGAAAGTGAAGCAAAAATGGTGCTGATAATGGCCGAGATGCTTTGGACGCAATCCTATGCAAATTTCTAGAAGATTCAATGTAGTTGGATGCTTTTTGGAAGGTTGCTTGAGGCATCTCTTGGGAAATTCGTCCCTACACTATAATAGTGCTTTTATGTTAGAAAAAGTGGTGTGTGTGAGTGAAAAAATGTGGAGAATGTTTAGAGATATTATAATAGGAGTAGAAATGTAGATTTTTACCTTTTTGGAGAGATTGTTGAGGGGATTTTGAGAGAATCTGTAAGGGAATGTTCTAGCATTGCATGGATCAGCGTGAGACTTTGTGGGAGAGATTTTCATCTTTCTTTCAAGGGAAAAAAACTAAGTATTGTGTTCTTCATTGTCTTATGATTTTGTAAACTCTTATCTAGTGGATTTACTTTGATATTAATGAAGTTTTTTGTTGTGTTTTCTTTGTGCTTTGTGATGTGTTTCTCTTAATCTTTCTTCTTTTTTGAAAATAGTGGCAAGAGAAGATTAGGTCGTTATTTTCCTTTTAATTTTCTTTTGCAGAGAGTAGGATTCATGTTTAGGATATTGGGATGCATGTTAGAAGTAGTTTAAATTATAAATTGTGATGATTTTTCAACTGCTCTCTTAATTTACTTTTCGATCTAGCCAATTGAATTGTTAAAATATGTTGTAAAATATATATTCTGAGAAATGGAGTATGAGTTCTACAACAGAGTGAAAATCACATTTTAGTGCATGAAGCAATATTCATTAATTGCCTTTTAATTTTCTTTTGCAATGAGTAGGATTCATGTTTAGGATATTGGGATGCATGTTAGAAGTAGTTTAAATTATAAATTGTGATGATTTTTCAACTGCTCTCTTAATTTACTTTTCGATCTAGCCAATTGAATTGTTAAAATATGTTGTAAAATATATATTCTGAGAAATGGAGTATGAGTTCTACAACAGAGTGAAAATCACATTTTAGTGCATGAAGCAATATTCATTAATTGGATTAAGTGCAAATAAATAGGGAAATATACTTTGTTGAGTGTAGAATTAGAGATTTCTACGGTGACAGACTAAAAATCCCTAATTCAATCTTAGTGTTTAAAAAATAAAGAGAGAGTTATCCTTCAGGGGAAGGGAAGTGGGAGCTCTAGAGTGGGAGCCAGTATCCTTCTAGCCTAACCACAGATTTAGGGACTAAACCTAAGATTAGCCAATGATTTTCTATAATACTGAATCAGGATAGAGAATTAAAATTGCTCTAATTTGACACATACAATATTTAATGTATCTCATTCTTTTACATTATCTAATTCGCTACATAAGAATAGTAATTTTTAACATCTTATAGTTCTCCAAACCAACTCATCCAAAAAGAGTTATCTTTAGAATTAATATTTACATTTAGGAATAGTTGTTATCCTTGCATTTAACATTTACATTTAGGAGTAGTTGCTATATAAAACACAATTTTAATCGACATTCCAAACTAAGGGCTAATAGCTATAGACTGAAATTTGACTAAGGACATCTTTCCTCACTTCCTCGTGGGATTGATTTTCGGGGCTTAATCAAAAAGTCCTATATTACTTGAAGCGATACGTGCACTTGCGTAGAACTCATAGTATGTGAACTATTTGCTATATTTTATAATATTTTTATTTTGTATATGAGCTGCTAAATATAAATTGGGTCAAGTGGTCAAGTTTTGTGCCGTCTTTTGAAAGCTAAATTACTGCGTAATTACGGGTCGGGTAAAGTTTTTGGCACCGTCTCAGGGAATTGAATTGATATAAAACATGCAGAAAAAACAACACACACTAGAGGCGCACCAAGTTTTTGGCGCCGTTGCCGGGAAGCTTTGGTAAGAACTTTAGGAAAATTTTAGTTGAATTAAATGAGCTTAGACTTGGAAAACTATAGTGTCGTAAAAAATTTTTTTTTTGTAAAGTTTTTTTTTTGTATGAAAAGTGTCATGAAAAAATTGTTTGTGTAAAAAATTAGGTGTTTGTGAAAATATTTTGTTGTGTTCAATATATCTTTTATTTTATTTGTTAAATTGTTAATGTATTGTTTGTTGTGTTGTGTATGCAAAATAAAGGATTTGCAGGACTTCTGTCTTACGATCTTGAGTTAGGAAAAAGGAAAAATAAAATAAAAAAATAGAAAGGACTTAAAAAACTATAAATGGAAATGAAAAACATTCAAAGTACTAACTTGAAAAATCGTCATAAATCATTAAGGGATTATGTATATCCTACGATAGTTGAAATTCACTCAAGTATTCAAACCCCTTTCGTGGAAGCTGATTCATTTGAACTAAATCCTAAGATTATCCAAATGATGCAGAACAATCAGTTTGGGGGAATTCTTTTGGAGGATCCCTATTTACACTTATCAAGTTTTTTTGTTATAACGGCATGTTAGACGATGTTGTTAGACTAAGATTTTTTCCTTTCTCATTAAGGGATAAGATTAAAATGTGGTTATACTTATTAACACCTGGCTCTATTAAGAATTGGGAGGAGTTAACTCAGAAATTCCTAGGTAAGTATTTTCCACCGTAAAAGACCACTAAACTTAAAAACGATATTATCTCATTTAGTCAGTATGAAGGGGAATCGATATACGAAGTTTGGGAAAGATTTAAGGAACTCCTAAGAAAGTGTCCACACCATGCTCTGCCTGATCGATTAATCATTGAAACTTTTTACGATGGGTTAGTAGAATTTCTCATGTTTATAATTGATGCTGCTGTTGGTGGATCATTATTGTCAAAACCATTTAATGAAGCATATATGTTATTTGAAGAAATGGTTACAAATGAATTTCAATGGCCATCTACAAGGGTAAATCCTAAAAATGTATCCAATTTTCATGATACAAATGCAATTGCAATTCTTGCATCTAAGGTTGTTGTAATATCAAGGAAGCTGGACCAATTGGGAATAAACTATCTCAATTTACTCCAATAAGTAAGGAAAGTTCATTAGGGCATATGAATGGTTCTAAATTATCATATGAGAATTTAAATACTATAAACAACTCGTATTCTAACTTTTACAACCCAGGTTAGAAGAATCATCCTAATTTTAATTGAAATAACAATTCTTCTACAAATTAACAATGGGCGAACAACCAAGTGAACCCATTAGGAAATTCATCCAACCAAAGAAATGTTAATTATAGACCTTCTTATCCTCCAGGATTTAACAG
>NW_018224883.1:3462-4760 GCF_001263595.1 Phalaenopsis equestris | reverse complement strand
GTTAATGTGATGCCTCTATCTATATTTAGAAGGTTAGGTTAAGCCAATATTTCTCCCACTATTGTAACCCTTCAGTTAGCTGATTGATCTATCATTTATTCGAAAAGGGGTTATAGAAGACGTTCTTGTTAAAGTAGATAAATTTATCTTTCTTATGGACTTTATTGTATTATATATGGAGGAAGATAAAGAAAATTCCATTATCTTAGGGAGACCTTTTCTTGTTACTGGACAAGCTATGATAGATGTACAAAAAGGAAAGTTGATTCTGAATATTAATGACCAAGAAGTCAATTTTGATGTGTTAAAGACTATGAAATATCCATCTTAGAGAAAAGATGATGATTGTTTTTGGATGGATGAAATTGATTATATAAGTAAAGACCATTTCCAAAAAAATTTTGAGAGTAAGTTAACAGATGAGATCGAAATGGACTTTCAGGATGAGTCTAAAATGTTGTTTTAAAAAGAGTGTATGTATTTTCAGGAGATGTGTGAAATGATGGACGTTATTGAAAATAGTAAACTTTTAATTCCATCTGTCAAAAAATCTCATGAACTTAAATTAAATATACTTCAGACAATTCAAAGCCTACATATTTAGAGAATTCATCTACACCACCAGTCTTTATACCTTCATATTCGACTCACTCACAAGATGAATCTGAATTGAATAATGAAATCAGTAAAAGATCTCTTCTTAAAGAGTTATTTAAACTCATTGAATGGTTAAACTCATTGAATGGCATATTTTATGGTATACAAACAAAATGAATGAGATTCTAATGCTGGGGCAGATTATTAATGCAATTAACAGTTACCCCACAGAGATTTTACCTAACGACTCTAAGATAAATCCTAAGGAGATGAATGATGAGCAATTGAGCAATTTGAAATTATTGAACTGATATTTAGAAGTGAATCGATGATGTGTTTTGAGTTGAGAGATAGTTGAGAGATGAGGATAAGGATATTGAAAGGCCAATGGAAGAAATGTCTGAGGAGTTAGAAAGAAATGTAAGAAGACCACCTCCACCATTTACTCAGTACCAAGGGGAAGAATTAGAAGATAACTTGAAACACAAAAGTAACCTAGAAGAATTTGATCAAAAATCTGAATTATCTAGAGGTAATTCGATCCAAATTTTGGGAGATCATGAAGTATCATATAAGGATCCATTTCTTATAAAATTTAAGGATTATATTAATATGAAAATTGAGAAAACCACTAGAAGAATATTGGATCTAGAAAGAAATATGAGGAACAAGGATATGAATCAATCTGAAAAGGAAGAGCT
>NW_018224883.1:0-3394 GCF_001263595.1 Phalaenopsis equestris | reverse complement strand
GATCCAAGTGGAATCATTTGTCGGGCTAGCGACGTTAAACCAAGCGCTTTACGGAAAGCAACCCATAGTTATCAGTGTTATCAGTGTGGTTTGATTTAGTGTGCTTGAGAGTATGATTGTTAGTGTTGTATTGTGTTTGTTTTAGTGTGGATTGATTAGTTTGATTGATGTTTGGTAGATGTTTGGATTGTTAGTGGTTTGATTTGCTTTTTGTGTATCATGAGGGAAATGATTTCTTAACTTCTTATTATGGTTAGACTTGTATGTTCTCTTGTAGTAGTTAGATTGACTAATCCATTACAACTCGGGTCTTATCCAAACTTGAGTTTTAGATTGAGTTTTAGAAGAGATATTAAGAGATATTATGAATTTATCAGTAAAAATTCCATCTCAATTTTGTTACTTTCTTTCAATAACTTTGTTTTCGTTTGATAGGAGTAGATAACCTATTTGATGTGTAATATGTGGATGATTTTACACTATCATAATAACTACTAGAGGTGCTTAATTAATGAGATATGGTAACAACTGAGGTTGGTGTTCACAACCCAATGTATCAGGGATAATCTTATCTTTGGGATTAAAATATATAAAATCATTTATAAGTATCCAATATATCTGTGTAATGATTCCGTTAGAAATTGGAAGTAAGTTAGTGAGATGCAATGAGTTAAAAGAAGAGTTGATCTCATTTATCATGTGTGTTTGTGTTTGTGTTAAAATAATATATAGGACTTGAAGAACATTTTTATATTACTATGTTGATACCTGTTATGCTAGTTAGACTTTTGTTTAGTTAATTTCATTCTAACATGTTTATTTTAGATTTACTTTCTACTACATGTTTTCTATCCTGATAAATAATTGTAGATTTTTCTGATAGACATTTGTGGTAGAAAGAATTTATGAACTGTTTTTCTTCCTACTTATATATTTTTTACTAAATGCCATACATTTTGAAGCATGAGACCCAAATTTGACCAAAATTCCTAAATTTTGCCAAAATACCCAAAATTGATCAAAACACATTTCAAACATTTTGAATACATTGGAATTTGCCAAAATTGACAAAAATTTTCAAAAATGGCCAAATTACCAAGATACCCCTCCATGACCCAAAAATCCAAAAATTCCAAAAATTCCTAAAAAATCCCGATAAATCCAAAATATTTCCAATTCAGAAGATTCAACTTTCACTTTTTCTTCCTACTACATTTTACAAAAACCCCCAATTTGGCCCTTAAAGGCTTAATTTAAGTCTAAAATCAAAATCCATCCAAATCCATCCAAATTGACCATCAAATCAACTTCAAAATGACTTTCATCCTTCATGAAAGTTGTTCATAAGGTCATTTTTGACCAAACACCACAATCAATTTGGACTTTGCCCATGGCTAGCCCAGGCTGGACCCAAATTTAGCCCTACAAGCTTAATTTAGGTCTAAAACATGAAGTATTAAGAATGTTAGAGTTTCATGTAAGAAGAAAAGAATGAGGCTTTATGAAAAATTTTCAAAGCTAATATGAATTTATAAAGTGAAGTAATGTGAAAATTTTTTAACTTTAAAAAGAGAATAGTGAAGTTCAAAATTATTAAAGGCAATCCAGATATACTAATCCACACATGAAAAAGAAAAAAAAAGACAAAGCTAGAACCAAAACCCATCAAAATCCATCCAAATTGACCAATAAATCAACTTCAAAACAATTTTCATCCTTCATGAAAGTTGTTCATAATGATGTTTTACAACAAAAAAATCAATTAATTTGATGGCTTCACTGGAATCAGCTTGAGGAAGAAGGCTTTATTACATTTTTTAAACTTGTATTTGAGTATTAGTATCCTCACTAATAAAGTTCTTTTTAATATGGATATTCTAAGTGATTCATTTGGACTAAGTGATTCCAATAGAAAATAGTGGTGTCGGAACCACGGAACCACCTACTAGATGTTCTTATACTTTTAGTTTTGACTTAAGTTGTTAAAAGTTTTTTTCTTAAGTTGTGCTATTATATTTAGTAGACCAAATTATAGAAATTTAGAAGTTAAACTATGTACCATAAGTCATATTTTTATATAGTAAAAGTCTTACTTGGGGACAAGTAACATTTAAGTTTGGAGGATTTTGATACACCTAAAAAATATATAATTTTTCATATGCTTTTAGTGCCTATACTTGGTGATTTTCAATGATATTGCACTTTAAAGGAAGTTATTTTGTATATTTTTGTTTTGAGGTACAAAAAATGGGGTTTTGGATAAAAAGAAGCACAAATGGTGTAATTTAGAACAAAAATGAGCAAAAAAAAAAAAATCCTGTCCTGGCACATTTTGATATGTCTTTCTATGCTTAATCTCTTTTACACTTCTCACACATTTTTGAATGAAATTGCACTTTAAGGAAATTTTATTTTTATGCTTATTTTGTAGGTCTATCTGTTAGGAACGTAACACAACTAAAACGGGGCGAAACAGAGCTAAACCGGATCCAAACAAAGCAAAATAGTGGAGCTGCACAGGGTGGGCACCGATGGCTCCAGAACCGGCGCCGATAGTGACAGAGTGCAGAAAGTGAAGCCAAAACGGTGCTGACAACGCCCAAAATGGTACCAACAATGCCCGAGACGGTTTGAGCATGATCCTGGGCGAATTCCTAAAAGATTCAATGTATTTGGATGTTTTTTTGGAAGGTTGCTTGAGGCTTCTCTTGGGAAATTCGTCCCTACACTATAATTGAGTGTTTTTATGTCAGAAAAAGTGGTGTGTGTGGTTTGTGTGAGTGAAAAAATATAGAGAATGTTTAGAGATCCTAGAATAGCAGTATAAATGTAGATTTCTACTTTTTTGGAGAGATTGGTGAGGGGAATTTGAGAGAATCTATAAGGTAATGTTCTAGCATTGCATGGATCAGCGGGAGACTTTGTCGGAGAGATTTTCATCTTTCTTTCAAGGGAAAAAACTAAGTATTGCGGTCTTCATTATCTTATGATTTTGTAAACACTTATCTAATGAATTTGCTTTGATATTAATGAAGTTTTTTGTTGTTATTTCTTCGTGCTTTGTGATGTGTATCTCTTACTCTTTCTTCTTTTTTAAAAATAATGACATGAGAAGATTATGCCATTATTTTCCTTTTACTTTTCTTTTGCAATGAGTAGGATTCATGTTTAGGATATTGGGATGCATGCTAGAAGAAGTTTTAATTATAAATTGTGATGGTTTTCAACTTCGCTCTTAATTTACTTTTCGATCTGGTCAATTGATATGTTGTGAAACATATGATCAGGGAAATGGAGTATGAGTTCTACAACAAAGTGAGAATCACATTTAAGTCCATGAAAGAGTATTTCGTTCATCGGATTAAGTGCAAATAAATAGGAAAATAAACTTTGT
>NW_018224882.1:4944-6019 GCF_001263595.1 Phalaenopsis equestris | reverse complement strand
AGCTTTTTCTAAATAATTGCATTACACTCTTTGCTAGGTGCAACTGTCTCATTATCAGTGAACTTACTTTTCTTTTTCAAAATATCTTTCATAAACTTGACATAATTGGGCATTTGCTTTAAAGTTTCTACGAAAGGAATATTTACCGTTAATTCCTTAAGAATTTCTATAAACTTGGAAAATTCTTTATCCTTTTTGTATTGTTTCAATATTTGAGGAAATAGTGGTGGAGGTTTATTCACAATAATTTTCATTGGCGTAAGTGGATATTCTAAATCTGGGTATTCATCATCCTTTTCTTTTTCAATGTCCACTTTCTCATTTTTAGTTTCCGTTTCTTTCTGCACTCTTGTTTCCAATTCTTTTCCACTTCATAACTGTATCGCTTTTATCTTTTCTTTTCCTTGATCTTTAGGATTTGGTTCCACAGTACTAGGAAAAGTTCTCGATGTTTGGTTACTAAGCGCAGTAGTGATATGCCTCAATTGGTTTTGAATATTCTTGATAGCTGTTCCTTGATTTGGTAACTGGTTTCATTGAAATTGTAATTGATTTTATTGATTCTGACATTGTTGACCCATGTTCAGTATTAGCTCTTCAATGGACAACTTCTTTTCCTTAAATTCGGTGTTACTGTTAAATCCTGAAGGATAAGAATATCTATAATTAACATTTCCTTGGTTGGATGAATTTTTCAATGGGTTTACTAGGTTGTTTGCCCATTTTTTTATTTGTAGAAGAACTGTTATTCCAATTAAAGTTAGGATGATTCTTCCAACCTGGGTTATAATAGTTCGAATAAGGATTGTTGGGTCTATTATTAATAGGATTTAAAGTCTCATAAGAAGGTTGAACATCCACAAATTGCCCAGATGAGATCTCTTCCATCATAGTAGGTGTTGGAGAATAATTCATTCCATAATGATCTAATTTCTTTGATATTGCAGCAATCTGTGAAGCTAACATAGATATTACATCAGAATCGTTGATACTAGCTACTCTTTTAGGATTTACCCTTTCAGAGGGCAATTGAAAATTTTTGGTAGCCATCTCTTCTATTAACAAATAAGCCTCA
>NW_018224882.1:0-4517 GCF_001263595.1 Phalaenopsis equestris | reverse complement strand
AATTGAATTTTTTGTACCATTTGGATAATAGCAGGTTTGAGCTCAAATGAATTAGTAGCTACATCAGGATTTTGGATAGATAAGTGAATTTCATATGCTATAGGATTTGCATAATCTCATAGAGGTCTAGGTTGATGTTCATTTTCTATTCCTTGATTGTTCACATTCTTTTCCATTGTGTCATGATTTCTAGGCTCTTTTCTTAGTTTTATAATTCTCCTAACAGTGCGTTCTAATTCTGAATCGTAGGGTCTAAGATTTTCAGGTCCAAATTTATGCATACAATTAAAACTAGCACATAGAAAAAAAGGTTAACTAAATATGAAAATAAATTATAATTCAAGTAAAAGTTTTCTAATAGTCCTAATTTGTTTGTTACTCTAATTATGATTTTTTTTTAAAATCTAATTTTTACTCCCCATCATGGCGCCAAAAACTTGACAGTGACTTTATATATGCTTAAAAATACAAGAATTTGATACTGCTACTAGAAGATTTAAATCTCCGGCCAACAACACCAAAAACTTGACAATGGTTATAGATTTGATAACGATGTGTATAAAATATTCAATAATTGCAAAGTCACACTTATCAACACAAGTATACATATCACTCAAGTAATATAGGGCTCTAATGGAGTCCTGGATATCGATCCCACAAGGATTAATAATAGAGACTACGAACTAAGATTTAAAAATCAATACTTAATTATAACTACATAATTCAAATTGCATATATGTCACTAATTGGCAATTGAAATAAAAATGTAATTTTAATAAACTCTTAATTAAATAATTCTACTACTAAAGTTTCTAATGTGAAGTTCAATATATAAGAAAGCATCGTTCTCCTTGTCAAGAATTTTAAGTGAATTGATAACTTGAATTAGTTCAAATTGTATTGTACCAAATAGGAGCATACCTATTCTTTATCCTTTGGACCAGACATAAAGAATATTGACTAACCTTATCCTTGGTTACTGAATCTGCGGCTTGGTTGGGAGGATACCAGCTCTCACTTCAGAGCTCCCACGTTCCGCTCGCCTGAGGGCTAACATCTACACTTTAACACCCAAACTATAGGACCAAATTAAGAATTTTAGTCTGTCTTAAAATCTCCAATTCTACGCCGGATAATTTTTTATTCCCCTATTTATTTGCACCCAACTTTCAAGGACTTTAACCTCCCTAAATCTTGAATGTAATCTTCACTTTAATTGTACAACTCAACATATTTTAACAAATTAATTGGCCAGATTGAAAGTAAATTAAGATTGAAGTGAAAAGGTCATCACAACTTCTTTAACATTCTCATGGCACAACCAATTCAAATCACCATTTCACAAAATCTCAAGACAAGGAGAAAGACAGAGAAAACTACTCAGAATTCATGGAGAAGATACAACAAAACTTGGAATTTATATATAAAAGCAAAGTCATACAAAATTCAATAAGTAAATACAACTTATCTCTAATTACTCCCCAAGCAAACTCCTTAAAGTTCCTCTGAATCTCTTTCTTTCTTTATAGCACATAGAATTCTTCTTTGAAGCGCAATGAGGAAGAAATCTCTCACTTTCCTTCCACTCTTACTATCTCTCGAATAATTTCTCACAATACTAACCACTCTCTACACTCTAATAGGAACCACAAACATTAAAGACTTCAGTGGACACCCCAGCGAACACACCTTTTTGGCCTCCGAATTGTTTCTTTTAAAGTTGTAAAAGAGTTTTCAAGAGTTACCCAAGCGTCCCTTCAAAAATTTTCCACATTCAATGCATCTGTTGAGAGAACCGACGGGCTCGCCGTCGGCGGCCTCTAAGGCACCGTCGGCGGCCTTCTAGAGAAATTTATTTCTAGACACTCGGGAAAAACTGGGGAAAACCTCCCCGTCGACGGCGTCGAGCTCGCCGTCGGCACCCAAGATCAAACCTTTTTGCTCCAAATTTGCTCCTTTTTGCATCTTTTCGCTCTAATGACCATATTTCAACATACCTGCAACAAAACATCAAAAATATATTTCTTTAAAGTGTAATATCATCAAAATCAGTATAAAAGGTATGAAAATCTGAACATATTTTTTTTGGGCCATGCAGTCAACCTGACCAAACTTAGGCAAACCAAAATCATTTGAATCACTTGGTCAACCTGACATAACTTGGGTTAAACTAATTCAATTAAACCCTTGGGTCAATCTGATCTAACTCAGGTTAACCCAAATCAACTGAAACATTAAGTGAACCTGACCTAACTAAGGTTAACCCATATCAAGTCAACCTCCAGATCAACCCGATCTAACTCTTCTTAATCTTAAATAACTAAAACTTCGGGTCAACCAGACCTAACTCGGGTGAACCCAAATTAGCTTTAATTCATCGATTCAATTCGACTTAACTCATGCAGACCCAATCGAGAAGTCAACTTTGAAATTAATTTATGTTCAATTTAAATCGTGTTTAATCGACTCAAGTCTAACTCAACTTAGACTTAAATTAATTAATGGATAAATCAAATTTAAATTGATTCAAACTTAAAGTCTAAATCAACTTATATTTGACTCAACTCATTAGGTTTAAATTGAGTTAAGCGGCTTGCCCTGAGTAACTCAAATTAACTAGATGTCAAGCTAAACTAAGCCAGCTTGGGTCAATCCTATTAAACTCTAGTTGACTTAAACCAATTTGAAGTCGACCCAGGGTGAACCTGAGCTAACTCAAATTGGCTAGAAATTCACTCGTGTTGAATTTGACCTAACTCGCACTAATCAGAACTCAACTTATCCTAGGTCAGGGACAACTTGTGCTTAAGAACCAACAATCATAAGAGATACTAAAATCAACCCAAAGATCCACTAAAACTTAAACTTTAACATTGAAATGTAACCTGATTTGAGACAATATTTTAGAGGAGGCAACCTTATCTACTTAAAAAGTATCTTTCAATCACTTGTACCTGATCAAACCATAGAACCTAATGAGTGCAGAATGAAGGAACGATGGGAACTTGACCGAGTCATTCCAAACATCAAAAATAAAGTACAAAAATGCTAAAAAACCTAAATGGCTAATAATTCTTAAGCAACCTAAAACGTTCAAACCCTAAAATCTAAAAAAAAAGAGATTAAAATTTAAATAAAACTCTAACAAATAAAGATCACTAAACGTAACATGCTATTGAGGTCTACGAAGATTTATTTGACGACATAACACTATCAGCACTAAAAAGTTGAGGAGTTGTTAAGTTGTTGGCAGCTAGGATAGATATCCTAACACTTGTTTTAACTTAATTCAATACATATATAATTTATAAAAAAATAGTATTTAAAATTTTTGAAAATAAAAGAAAGAAACGATCTCATATCCCTAGTAGTTTAAATAAACAAGCCTAATACCACAAGTAGTGCACCAATCATGAGGGATAGATATATTACTTACTAGTGAAGGCTCGATTAAATAAACTAATGATTGTATGACTTTTGCTTAAGTCTGTCAATTTAGGTAGTGGTGAGTGGGTTGAGATAATTTTTGGGCAAATTTTGGTATTTTGGGTAATTTGAGAATTTTTGCCAAAAATTAGGATTATAGGGGTATTTTGGTAAATTGGTGATTTTGGGCTAGAATAGGCAAGTCAACCATGAAGTCATGCCAAACCAATAAAAGCCATGTGAGGACTCATTTTGGATGCTCAATATGATGTTTCTAACCCTCTTAACCGAAGACTTGTGGTATAGGTTCATCCATTTGAGTTTTCCAAAAGGAGTCAGGAGACTAACTTAAAGGGTCATAGGGCTTGGGGTAAGTGAAAAAGTGTAGAGCGTGCAAGTTAGCCCCAACAAAACCAGATCACCCAAAGTTAGTCCTAATATAGTTAACAGGAAAGTCATATGGCTAGACCCTAGGCTACTGAAGAGGAAAAAATAGACCTCAACAAAAAATGAGGTCAAGAAAAACCCATGGTTGTAGATCGGAATCGTCCAATTAGGGTAGGTTTGACCACCACTCAAACTAAGTAGATCATAGATCTTGACA
The DNA here is from genome assembly GCF_001263595.1 of Phalaenopsis equestris. Lineage (NCBI taxonomy): Eukaryota > Viridiplantae > Streptophyta > Magnoliopsida > Asparagales > Orchidaceae > Phalaenopsis > Phalaenopsis equestris. Next base: position 487 of record NW_018224882.1, on the reverse strand, counting down.
ACCCTGGGATGATGGAAAGTCATGGGAATGTAAATTGTCTTTTCTAAAATAAAAAATAGACAAACAACAAAATCACCAAACAAAAATATATTTTATGCTAACTTTGTTTTGGAAGACTGCTAAAGAAAAAATGCAGGCGTCATCGAGATTTACTTTGCATGTTGTTAGGGTGTGCTAACTTTGGCAGGGATGGACATTAAAAATCTGAAACAAAAAATGTACCTCAAATAAAACATTGACAACAACACAAACCATTTGATAATTCAGGATCTTCATAGGATATATTTTTGAAACTTCAATCATCTGCTACCCATATGATAAGACCTTAAAATTATTTCCTTGAAAACATTGACATTTATATTTTTTAAGAACAAATAAAAACCATAATTTGGATTTTTCTTGTGTAATCCCCAGTTTCTTAAGATGTATATAGCTATAGGAGCTTGCCCTTATAACAAAAACCCAAATCTACAGTTTTGGGTTTGCT
>NW_018224881.1:0-216 GCF_001263595.1 Phalaenopsis equestris | reverse complement strand
GAAAATCGAAGCAACCAAAAATTATTTAATGTTGTATAATATTGTTTTTATTAATTGAAATATTATTCTAGTACTTATTAAAGAAAAAAAATTCATCGTTTTGAGTTTGCATTCATAATTTTTTAAGGCTTTAGGTAAGTTGGAATTAATTAAGATACAGTGAATAACCTCTAAACTCGCATTCTAAACTAAATGACTTGGAATTTTTTTTTTTTT
>NW_018224880.1:1819-5023 GCF_001263595.1 Phalaenopsis equestris | reverse complement strand
ACCATCCAATTTTTTTGTATGACATCAAAAATATATACTTTAACTTTTGAAAGGTTAAAGACATTTTTTCTGTGTTATTTAGTTATAAAATGAAGCGCCAAACTGAATGTGCCTAAAATTTTAATTTGAATAAATTGTAAAATAAAAAAAATTAAATTAAATGGAGGATTCTTGAAATTAAATTAAAATTATACATATAAAATATATGATGTCTGATGTTTGTTACGATTGAACTTCGTCTAAAAACTAAATTTCAGATTGTTCGCAATTGATTTGTTTATACAAAAGTAAATTTTGGTTCGATAATTCGATTTTGTCAAAAAATTTGATTTGATGGAATTTTTTTTTTCATATTTTGGTTGCAATCTGTTCAACCAATTTAAAAATTGAGTCATCTAAAGTGATCAAATGCTAACGCTCACGCCATCTAATACATACGTAAGATGATTGATGCGTGCTAGAAAATTCGTGACAATAGAATAGCAGATTATCATCTTAGCATGAAACGAAAATTTAATACACACTGAGAAAAGAGAAAAAAAATTAATGATGTCACCAGAAGTTTTTATATGGGAAACTCGAAAAGGGAAATACCACGGGTCTAACCCAACTGAAGGGTTCTATTATTAGAAAATGATTACAGTTGCAACCACTTGTCCCATAAGCAGAAAAGAGTTACTTAGTTTCTTAAGCTACAACGTCGACATGCTGATGAATTTGTTACTAGGAACAGACGGCGACTGATAGCCATTAGGGGTGTCTGACCGGTGTTGTTCAACGATGTTTGGCGGTGATCGAAGATGGTTGGCAGTCGTCGACGGTGGTTAGCAGTGATTGACGGCGTCAGCAGTGGTCGACAAAGATTGGTTGTGAATGACGACGATCGTCGGTGGTTGATGGAGCTTAATGGTGATTGATAGTGGTCAACGGTGGTCGACGACGACTGACGTGGGTCGGCGGTGGTTGACAGAGGTCAGTGGTGGTTGATAGTGATGGTCGACGATGGTCGACAGTGGCAGTGCTAGACTTCAGCTCATTCTCAAAGCTTCAAGTTCTTCCTCAGATCTCAACTCCCCTCCTCATAAGAGAGGAGGTGTTATATTTATAGTGTTATTGGTGCAATTAATGTAGGAATATGAACCATTTTAAATCGAACGATTCGGAGAGCTTCCTTCGATCTTATGGTGTTTTATGGACATTTGGGTGTCTTAATGATGTCAGAATTGAATGATCTTTGACTCATTGGATTTGTCTCGCCAAGACGCTCGGTTCAATTATAAACTTACAAGATTTAACATTTGTTCGACCTTTTAAATATGCTCGGAAAACTTCCAAGACTGGTTTAATGACTTGATTTGAGTTTGATTTGACTCAGATTGAACCAAAATTGGTATCATTAGGTAGGTCTTGTTGAGCCGGCCAGTTTAACTGTACGTTTGTTGAAATCAAAGCTTTAATTGACTTTTAATCAAAATTTGAATATTCCTTCCTCTACTTCTTGCCTCGAAATCTATGTGATGCATCAACATCTGTCTAGATATTGAAATTTTATCGTTGACGTATCAATGATATTTATGTAAAAAATCGAGTTTAGATGTTGGATATATAAAAACATACAAATTAAGCGGTATGTATATAAATCTTCCTTGATTTTAATATGTAAAAAGTTAAAATTAATTAAAATAATTATTCGACAAGGGCAGAATATAAATATGAAGATAAACAACCATCTATTTATAGAATAAGTATTGTAGAAAGTAAATCAAAGGCGCATTTAGGAGTTTATTTTGATTGGCGTATATAAATTAATTTTATTTTTAATATGAGAGCATCGATTGAATATTTATTTAAAAAAATAAAAAAAAAATGCTATCTCAATGCATACACTAAATAAATTAAAAAAATAGGGGCATATCGCCCATCACTGCCCAAATACTTATAGTAATATTATTCATATAACATAAATTAATAAAATTATTTGCTATAAAATTTATGATAAAATAACGATAAAATTTAAAAAAGGGTGGGTAAAAAATTTTTGTGATTTTAATTTAAATTTATTCTTCTATTTTAGATTAAAAAATAGTACCCAATATTCGGAAAAATACGAATATATTTTAATTTTAACATTATTCAATTTTAAATTCATTAAATATATTTAAAATTTTATATTTAAAAAATTAATATCGCATTTCACTTTGAAATAAATATTTATATTTAGATAGAAATTTAATAACATCTTTTTATTTTATATAGTTAATGCATTGTTGCGAATATATTGGCCGAGGAATTGGTCAATGTGAGTCTGAATTCTAGCAGACTAATTATTATCATTCAGTCAAGAAAGTCAACCTATTTTTTAATTTAAATTAATTTGGGTATTTTAATTCTGGAGGTAATCAACTAGGTCGTGGTTGCTTGTAAGAGTTGACGTTGAAGTTAGAGTGACCTTATTGGGTGCAAAAAATATATAAAAATTTATAATTATATGATTCTATAAATTATAAATCATTTTATGGTGGAAAATGATAAATATGAATTATAATTATATTTAATGTGCAAAAAATTAAAAAAAAAAACTTATTTTAAAAAGATATTCAACATTAGCATATAAATTAAATTTAATTAATTGGTGTTTTAATTCTGTAGACAATCCAATTTAGAAGGATATTTAATAAATAGCCATAATTAATATATTGAAAAATTATAGCATATTTAATAAATATGCAATCGATTTCTCCGAAGCCTTTTATTCATTTTCTTGTTCTATATGAATTTATGCAATTTAATACAATACTTCTCTTTCATTGCCATTTCATGATGAAATAGTTTGTTTCTTAATAAATGCTTAATTTAAGTTTATAATAACGAACAATTATTCTTAAATAAGTTTATGTTTATATTAATTTAATAAGCCATAAGATTAAGCTTTTTCTATAATTTTTCTTTTTATCATAGGGCACATTTAATTTATACGATTAAACCTGTATTAAAAAAATGATAACCAATTTTATAAATGAATAATATTATATTAAAAAAAACTTAATGTATGCATAGCTCCTAGGCCTACAATAATTAAGTTAATTATAGTTATTAAATACGAAAAATAATTATTTAGACACTATATGCCCTCAATTTTTTTTTTTATTTTATTTTTTTTGTACATACATACATATATATATATATATATATATACATATACAT
>NW_018224880.1:0-1710 GCF_001263595.1 Phalaenopsis equestris | reverse complement strand
ACTTGCAATAATTATGATGATAAAAAAACTGCAAAAAATGGAGAGGAACACAACAAATACTTAGCAGGTTAAAGCCTCACAATTACAACCAAAAATACAATAAAGACAATTAGCTTGGAAGAAAATTTGCTAAATTTACGAAATTATAATATAATTTCTCAATAAATTGAGATCTTATTAGATAAGAAGACAAAATCTACGGTGTGAAGAATTCCAAGACCGTAGATTTACCTGCAGCAAGTCTCTAATTAATGGCGCTTTGTTTTTGCTTCGCCTTTGATGAACATGAGGGCGGAAAGCTTGTTGATCTCATAGAGGAAACCAGCTGAAAATAGGAAGCTGCATATAGAAGTTACTCAATTATTAAGTGTATTTGAGGTAGCTGCAGCTTTTTAATGAGCTGTTGGACAGCAGCTGATTCGGATAAGCTAATTGACTGTTTGATTTGTGTTGTTAAAAAACAGTTTCATCAGCAGACAATAGCTGATCCGGATAAGTTGGTTAGTTGTTTGACTTAATACTGTTAGAAGACGATTGTTTTTCAGCTGTTTCTGGATAAACCATTCTACTTTTATGCAGTAATGTTGTTTGCAACAAAACTATCTTAGCAATATATTTAATACTTGAGAAACACAATAATTAGGTAAATTAGATTAGATTAATATTCTTAAATAAAAAATTGACATAATTGTAAAGGTGAAAAGGACTGATATTTTCAAAATTTTGTTCATACAATCATTATTAATACTATTGAACTTGAACTTTTTGGGAGATTATCATTCACTGGTATTAAACGGGTTCTCCACGTTGTTGGTCGTATGGGACTTCGAAAATGCAATAAAAAGTGGGGATTTACGTACATACCGAGTATTTCTTATATATTTACATATCTAATACCTAAAGTTTGGCATTTATGCGCTTCAAATTAAGTGCATAAATAGAGGTAAAAACTAGGATAAAGTTTTTTAGCAAACTGTTTGATGGTTTGATTTAATTTCAGCTTTTCATTACATTTTTGAAATTGTAAGAATCTAAACAATGATAGTTTGTAAAATATGTAAACCTTGAAAAACAACTTTGTATATTTTATGTTTAATGATAAGGGTTATATATATAAATTAGCAGCTCACAAATTATCAAGCTTGCAAAAAGCTCGATTACAATTTGAACTTGACATGAAAAAAAGATAAACAAGCTCTAACAAGATGGAGAACTCAAGTCATGATCAAATTAAAGCTTAAATTGAATATGATAAAAAAATAAATGAACAAGCTTGAATTAAGTAATACTCTACTGGATTGGTTTACGGCCCGTGTCTTAAGATCTTGCTAATTGAAAATGTTGGTGAAGCTTCATCCTTAGTCTAAAAAAAAATTTTGTTGTTCATTATAAGATCTAAAAAAGATTGGTGTAGGGTTAATCTTGAAAAGGATTGTTGTTAATTTTTAAGGAAATTTACATACATACCACACAATTCTTATATATTTATATATCTAACACCTAAACTTTCATATTTATTTTTACAACACTCTGGTGTAATAAACCTATGCATATTTCGCTTTTTAAAAGTAGGTGATAGTTGTATTTTTTTATGCTAAATTAAATATTCGAGTACTATGCATGTAAATATTAAAGTATGGGTGTTAGATATGTAAATACATAAGAATTATGTAACATATATATAAATGCCCTGATTTTTTTAGTAGAAAG
>NW_018224879.1:0-872 GCF_001263595.1 Phalaenopsis equestris | reverse complement strand
TAAGGTTTCATATGAAGGTTGAACATCCACAAATTGCCCAGATGAATTTTCTTCCATCATAGGAGGTGTTGAAAAATAATTCATCCCGTAATGATCTAATTTCTTTGATATTGTAGCAATCTGCGAAGCTAACTTAGATATTGCATCAGAATCAGGATACTACCTACTCTTTTAGGATTTACCCGCTCAGAGGGCCATTGAAAATTATTGATAGCCATTTCTTCTATTAATGAATAAGTCTCATCAAAAGGTTTTGACATTAAAGACCACCAACCGCAGCATCTATAATCGATCTAAGAGATCCCACTAATCTATTATAAAAGGTTTGAATTATTAACCATTTTGGTAACGAATGATGAGGGCATTTCCTAAGAAGATCTTTAAATCTCCCCCAAGCTTCATATATTGACTCTCCATCAATCTGACAAAACGATGTTATGTCATTTCTGTGTTTAGCAGTCTTGGATGGAGGGAAATATTTGGATAGAAATTTCTGTGATAGTTCTCCTCAAGTCTAATAGATCCAAGTGTTAACAAGTTTAACCACATCTTAGCTTTATCCCTCAGTTAAAAAAGAAAAATTCTAAGTCTAATAGCATCGTTTGAGACTCTATCATATTTAAAAGTAGCACATAGTTCTAAAAAACTAGCGAGGTGTAAGTTAGGATCTTCATTTGGTGCACCTCTAAATTGATTGTTTTGTACCATTTGGATAATAACAAGTTTAAGCTCAAATGAATTAGCAGCTACATCAGGATTTTGGATAGATAAGTGAATTTCAACTGTTGTAGGATTTGCATAATTTCTTAAAGGTCTAGGTTGGTGTTCATTCTCTAATCCTTGATTATTCATAATGTTTTCCATTGTATCAC
>NW_018224878.1:0-287 GCF_001263595.1 Phalaenopsis equestris | reverse complement strand
GTTGTGTGTCAATCCATATTTCTCCCGGAAAAGATGAAGTAATATCATTTTCTATCAAAATTTTGGCTTCTAAAGGCCGAGTCAGATTCACTGTAGGCATGTCAGCTTTGAGGGGTTTACCGTATACTATCGCTAAAGCGAAGAGAAGCTATTGATCAAAACGGTGGATCTTCTGAGAAGCACAACCAAATAGGAATGGTAGGAGATTTAGTACAAGGGTCAAAATCCACCATCCATTTTAAAACCTTCATCACCTGGTTTTCTATTCGAAGAACTCTTCTCGCAAA
>NW_018224877.1:262908-263141 GCF_001263595.1 Phalaenopsis equestris | reverse complement strand
AGCACAAATAACCTTGAAGTTGCGAGGATTTAAGTTGTGAAAAACGACTATCTCGGAGTCATAAGGCAAGTTAGGGCTTAGATTGTACAACAGAATTGTACAAATGCCTAAAAGATGTGTTTCAGGATTTATGTTGCATTAGGCAAACAACCTCGAATTCCTATGGCTTTGTTGTTTAAAGCTAAGGAAGGGATGTGCTGTTGTAGATCCTCTTACTGTTGAAGATGGCTAGG
>NW_018224877.1:261715-262142 GCF_001263595.1 Phalaenopsis equestris | reverse complement strand
CAACCTGATGCTCAGTGAACATTGATGTCATGATTATCCCTAAGAATAAGGTAAATGTCATTTACCTTTCAATTTGAAAATTATGTGTGTGAAGACCCTTTAGGAGACAAATTAGTGTTCTTAAGAACACTTAGCCAAATTTTAGTCCTAATTGGACTTGTGGTGTTTTAAAAGAGTTTGATTATGTTAATTTTTCTAATCTTCGTTTAACAAGTGGATTTCAACTTAAGTTCACCACTAAGTTCTCAAGATCTAAGTGAATGTATTAAGTATGTATATTGATTTTGAAAAGATTTAAAACTTTAAGTGATCGTTATCAAGATCATTTAAACATCATTTTTATTATCAAATAAGGGTGTGAAATCATTGATTTCCAAAGTTATGCCCCTAAATTCAAAAGTCATCTTATGCTAATGAAGTTTCAAAA
>NW_018224877.1:259875-261526 GCF_001263595.1 Phalaenopsis equestris | reverse complement strand
AAGGGTCCAAACTTTCATAATTTGTCAAATTTAAGTCAAATGACTTTAAAATTTTTATGTAACCCTACTGATAGGTCAATTAAGACATCAGAGAAGAAAATGTGGATTTTCAAAATTTAATTTGATTGATATAATTATTTTTATGCAAAAATATGCATTTTCAAGGAAAATTCCAAAAGATGACCAAGACAATTTCTAATCACTTGAAATTTTTATATAAGCTATCCCTAGACCAGAAAGTCATTCTAGACCAGAAAGTCATTTGTCCAAAATTTCATAATTTTTTGAATTTGTTGTGATTTATTAAAATTGTTTGAACTTTTGGAGATTTTAATAAAAATAAAATATTTTAAATGTTGAAAAATATTTTTTATATTTTTGAAAAATCTCTCTAACATTATGAAACCCAGAGAAATTTATTTTATATTTTTCTGATTTTTATTTGTTTTTCTTATGATTTTTTTTATTATTTTTAATTATTAAAAATAATTAAAAATAACTTAAAAATTAAGTTTTTATTTTAAATATGTTTTTATTTTTATTAAATCCTCCTGATATCAGAGAACTCAAAAAACTAAGTTTCATAATTTTTGGAGTTATATTTTGATTTTTAAAAATCATTTAAGTTTCAAATTTGATGGTCACTTTTAAAAATCAATTAAAATTATTAAATGATCTCCAAATGACTTGAAATTTTTATGGTAAGTTTTCTGACTCATGAGCCACAGTGGAGAACAAAATTCAAATGATTTTAATCTCTGTGTGTTTCAAATTAAATGTTTTAAGTAAATTAAGGTTTGCTCAAAACAGTGATGTTTTGATTCTTAAAAATCATGAAATTATTTTCTGAGACTACTGTAACCATAGGAAACTTACATGAATTTTTTTAGAATTTTATAAGCCACATTCAATTTTCTATAATTATTTTCATCCACATATGTTGAATATCTTTTTCTAAGAAAATTATATTTTGATTTGAAAATTAAGATCTCTGTCTAGAAATCTTTTATGACTTTGGAAAAATGCTCAAATTGTGCACCAGGACAGATGTTACAACATATAAAAATTTGGGGTTATAAAAAATTGATATAAAAAATTGGGGTCAAGGTGATGAGTCAATAGAATTGGAGAGTGCAAAAATCTCTAACACTAATTGATTTTTATAAAATTAAATATGCATCAAATAAGCATGAAATTTATTCCAAATGATTCTGCTCTACGTACTGAGCAAGAGGGTATTTTTATTTTATTTTTATGACTTTTCTATGAAAAGTTATAAATTTTTGAAGTTTAGGAGTATTTTTTGAATTTTTTAAATCCCATAATTTTCTACTTAAACCCACGCGTTGACTGGATCATGGGCGGTTCCGAAAATGCCACGTGTCGCGCTCTGGTTTGCCGTCGACATCCGCGTCAGCGCTGACTCCAGCGCGCTGTGCATATACGGGATCTCTGTCCGTCGCGATCAGGACCGTCCGATAGATACACGCGCGAATGGACGGCATCCGTTCATCGTCCCCGTCTAGTTCATCTCGAGAGCCGTCCACCTTCAAACATTAATATCTCACTCGATTCTCAACCGATTTACATGAAATTTTTTTAAATCGTAGATCTGACCTAGCTCTACACATCCATACGGTTAATCAAGCAT
>NW_018224877.1:253762-259663 GCF_001263595.1 Phalaenopsis equestris | reverse complement strand
TTGGAGAAGAATTTTGGATATTTTGGAGGAGGTTTTGCTAATCTATGGTGGTTCTTCCTTTTTTGGCCGTGAGCTCTCTCCTCTTCTATAGACATGGCCATGACTTTTTTATAGAGTTAGATCAGTTGGGATGCTTGGAGATGAAGTCTAAAGCTCATGATGAGCAAGAAAAATGGCACCATAGGAAATTTCCAAGTTTTAGTGAGTAATTTGCATGAAACTTATTCTTTAATAAAAAAAATACTTACCTAAGGGATAAATATCATGGCTAACCCATGGTTAACTTAACTTAACTCTAAGGTCTAGAGTTTAGCTAAGGTTAAGCTTGATTGGGAATACCAAGTTTGATTTTCATTATATTTTGGTCAATGGCTAATATTACCAATCAAGCCTGGACATGATGAATTTTTTTTGGAAATAAAATTGGGGAAAATTGGGATCAAATTGGTGGACAATGAGGGTGAATTGGGGTAATTGGCCCTTTAAAGGCAATTTGGAGCTTTTGGTCAAAATAGGTCAAATTGAGCTCAATGGAGTGGTTCAAATTGATTTTTGGGACCTTTGAAATGATTTTGAAGGTTTTGGGACAAATTGGGTTACCAAGGGTATTTTGGTAATTTTGGCTAAAGGAAGGGTATTTTGGTAATTTTGGAAATTTTAGGGTGTTTGGACAAATTTGGTGGTTTCAAAGAGTTTGAAAAGATTTTTGAACAAATTTGAGTATTTTGGGTAATTTTGGGAGTTTTGGAGTTTCAAGGATAGTTTGGTAATTCGGGTAGATTTGGGTGCAAAAGGCTAAGTTGGGTATCTTGGTAAAATTGGAGTGTCAATCACCCTACTTGAGTCATGGACCAATAGAATTCTCTACTGGGTCCTTCATGTACTGGTCCTAGCTAATCCCTAGCCTAGGCCTAAGGGGTTTAGGGGACCATCTACATGAGTCTCCCAAGGGTTAAGGGATCAAATTTAAGTAGGTTTGGGCTTAAGGTAGTGAGTGGGAGTGTAATGTGCAAGTGTGTGTGTGAGACCAACCAAGACCACACCACCAGAGAGTTAACCCTAAGGCCAAGCAGTCCTATTGGGACTCTCCTTGAGCTCTTCCATATTGACCCCACCTACTAACTGCTAGTGGTTAGGATCAATATGTGAAACTTCAACTTGAGCAAAGAAGAGTTTAGAATTTCTAATTTTGAGGGTTACTTTTCTAGTCCTCTAAGAATAGTCAACAGGAAATTCATATGCTAGACCTTAGGCTAATAAAGAGGAAAGACTAGACCTCAACAAAAATTGCGGTCAACACATTCTCAGTCCATGAAATTGGTGTACATGAAGACGCTGCATACTATACTCCAATAGAGAAAATGATATTCTCTAGAGGATGCAGTAATAAATACAGAATAAAAGGATAAAAACAAGAAAATGGATGAAAAAGATTACAACAAAGAAAAGCAAGTTGATGAGAATCTTTCTTCAACATTTGTGAAGAATAAGAACTCTTATCAGGCTCGTACCCAAGGTCAAGGTCGAGGACGAGGACGAGAAAGGGAAACTCCAACAATTGACATGAAGAAGCCGCTGAAGTTTGAGATTCATCTGGACTCTAAAAATGGAAAAGAAAAGACAATGATGATAATTTCAAAAGAACCTTAGTTCAAGATATTTCTTGAAGATGCAGACAAAGAAAAATAATTTGATTCCATGTATGAAAACTTAGTGGTCAAAGAAGTACATAGTGAAGACAAGAAACCTATAAAATTTTGACTTGGTTCTACTTCTAGTTCCGAGTTAGATGTAAGACTAAGAAGAGCATAAAAAATTTTAAAACTATTAAAAGCTATACAGATATAGTAATCCTCACATAAAAAAAAGAAAAGAAAGGATTGAAAATTATCCTAAAAGAAAAATAAAAAAAAGAAAAATAAGTGAGGAGATGTCTAATAAAAAATTAGTTTCACTTGAATCAACTTGAGGGAAAAGGCTTTATTGCATTTTCTAAACTTGCATTTGGGCATTAGCATCCTTCTCAATAAAATTCTCATGAAATTTTTGTTCTTATGGACATTCTAAGTATATTTGATATGAAAAATTACTGTTCTTTTTGAAATAAATAGAGAATCAGATATCTTAGAATTAACTATTAGGTGTTCTTAAACTTTGATTTTTAACCTAAGTTACTAAAAGTTTTTCTTAAGTTATATTATTATATTTATTTAATCAAATTACAAAAATTTATAAGTTAAAATCTCTACCATAAGTCATTTTTTTAAATAATAAAAGAGTTACTTGAGGATAAGTAATGTTTAAGTTTGGGGGATTTTGATACACCAAAAAAAATGTGTACAATTTTATGTATTCAGTTTATGCTTAAATTTGGTGATATTACACTTTAAAAAAGGGTATTTTCATGTTTTGTTGTAGGTATATTAATTTTAGGCATTCGAAGCATAAAGTAGCAAAACAAAGAAATTTGGAGTCAAAACGCAGATTTTCAGTATACTGGAGCTAGAGGCACCAGAACTGGTGCCAGAGGCATCATTTTACAGAGAAGAGGCGCCAGAAGTGCCACAATCTAGAGAGGAGGTGGAACTCCAGTAAACAGGTGCTAGAGATGGATTTAGACGAATTGTTGGCAGTTATTGATTATTTTTTATTTTGATTATTTTTTAGATGTTCTAGAAGGCTCCAAGTAATTCGAACACCCCATGGAGTGGTTCAATGCATCTAGACACTTTGGAAAGGCTCTTGAATGAAGAGATATGTCTTTTGCCTGAAGGGATTTGTCTCTTGATGTAAAGAGGTGTATCTCTTCAGAAAAAGGGAGGAATTTTATAAGAGGGGTTTGCTCCACTCTGAAGAAGTCTTAGGAAGTTTTGTGAGAGGGGTGTGGCATGTAGAGTCTTGGGATGAGAGTTAAGTTTTGGAGAGGATTTTTTTTAAGAGTTGTAAGAGGAGAGGGAAGGTGTGAGATTTCTTCTTCATTACATTCAAAGAGAGAATTGAGTGTGATTGTAAAGAAAGAAAGTGCTTAAAGGGAACTTCAAGGGATTTGTTTGAGGAGGAGTGTGAGATAAGTTGTGTTCATTCCTTTATTTGTTTTGTAAACTTATTTTTATATATATAATCCATATTTGTTCATATCCTTCTCATGAATTTTGAGTAGGCATCTTTATCCTTCTCCCTACAACAAGATATGGCTTTGTGAAGAATTAATATTGTTGTGCAAGGTTTTAAATGTCAATAAATTGTGATGATTCAAACTTTGATCTTCATTTACTTTTTGATCTGGCTAATTTAAATGTTAAAATTATTGAGAAACATAATATCCGAAAGGGCTGTGCTTTCTATAATAAGATAAGAGTCACATTCAATTTCATGGATGAGAATGTAGTTCATGGGGTTGAGTGCAAATAAATAGGGAAATATATTTTGATGAGCGTAGAATTAGATATTTTAGGGTGACATACTAAAATTCTCAATTTGTTTCAGTTACTTAAAAGCTAAAGCAATATTGTTAGCTCTCAAGAGAGGGAGAAGTGGGAGCTCTGGAGTGGGAGTCAGTATCCTCTCAGCCTAACCATAGATTTAGGGACCAAACTCTAGATTAGCCAATGTTCCTTATGCACTCGATAGATGGTAACAAAGAGGATTGCTCCTATTTGGCACAATATAATTTTATATAATTTTAAATTCTTTTAATTACTTCGTTATAAAAATTTTAAAGGGGAAAGATGCTTTCTTAAATTTGAACTCTTCGTTACGATACTTTGTTTAGTCTTGGTGAATTTAATTTTTAGATTTAGAAAATAGCTTAGTTAACTTAGTTCTTTTAGCTACATTTCCATTACCATCCATTAAACTTACTTTCGGCCTATTTTTCTTACGTAAGTTTTTATAGTTTGAATATATTGTTTTACGTTATAACCATAAGAATTTTCACCTCTTTGTAGGATCAATACTTAAAACTCCATTAGAGCCCTTTATTATTTGAACGATATGTATACTTACGTAATTAATAGGTTTGGCTACTTAAAGATTTTAAAATATAAAACTATTTATACTGAAGTGAGTTTTATTGTGATTGATTTGTATATTTACTATTTGTGATGTTGTTTGTTGTAGTATTGAAAGATACTTATAGCGCATAAAAAACCCCGCATCAATTAGACCTTTGGAATAAATTGATTCACATGGGTGTTATGTTGAGGGATAATTGGTTGGTGGAGAGGATTTCAATATGATTAAAACAAATCTTAGAAGATTGAGAGAAGTGCAGCAGAGTATTATAAAAATTTATTCACTCAAAGTGACTGGTAACTCCTATCAATGAAGATTTGTTCAAGAAGGGGAGATCCTGCATCAATAATTTAAAATCTCTATAAGGCGCCTAATAAGGAAGAAATCTAGATTGTGTTAAGGAGTATTGATTGTAACAATGCAGCAGGCCCTAATATTTACATCATATTCTTACATTTAATAGTGGAACAACATTAAGAAGGATGTAATTAGAGCTATAGAGAGCTATTTAGGAGGTGAATACCTAGGCCTTTATTTCTTATTCTCTATTATCTTTCTAATTCCAAAAAACCAAGATAGATCCTCATGGGATCAGTTTAGACCAATCTATCTAACTTATGCTCTTTCTAATATAATTAGCAAGATCCTAGTTAACAAAATTCAACCTCATCTACCTCATCTCATCCCTCTAAATTAATCGACATTTACTAAAGGAAGAGAGATCACAGACAACATATTGCTTACACAGGAGTTGATCAATGATTTAGACAAAAAATGCAGAGGTGGAAACATGATACTTAAACCAGATCTTAAGATGGTCTATGACTCTCTTAGCTAGGATTTTATAATTAATACTCTTAAAGGAAGATATTCAATGACAAATTTTGTGGTATATAAAGAGGTGGTTGGCCTGCAACAAATACAATGCGCTTGTTACTAGAAGAAATCCAAAATCACTCAAGTATGACATTTAGTAAAATTAAATGCACTATCTATGTGGGGGAAACATGTTAAAAAATTTGTGGCACATTGGATGGTGGATCACACGGGCTTTCATTCGCTGAGCTTTCCATTAAGTAACATGGTGTAAATTTACTAAGAGGGAGAAGGAAATAAACGCAGATGGATTCAGTGATGGAATAGATTAAGAAAAAAATTAACGATTGGAAAAATTCACTTTTATCACATGGTGGCAGCATAACATCAATTAAGAGTGTGTTAAATTCTACTTCTCTTTATGCTTTATAAGTGTTACATATGAGGTTAAGTAATCAGCATGTTCTAGAAAGGTGCTTAAATAGATTTTTGTGGGCTTGAGATAAAAGTAAGAAACATTGTGTGGGCTAAAAGAATCTGTGCAAGCCTACATATTGATACACCAAAAATATATGCATTTAGACCCATATTTTATACCCTTTAGACCCATATTTTATACCCATTTTTTATGATATTGCACTTTAATCGAAGGTATTTTTTTATATTTTATTGCAAGTTGTTGATTTTTGGGACTTGAAGCAAAAAAGGATGGAATTTGGAGGAAAAATGGAGATTTGGAAGAATTACTCAGCGCCGACGGCGCAAGGACGTCGGACGGCGTAGACTTATAGAAAGGATGCAGAACAAGAGTCAGCACCGACATTGCCAGACTAGGCACCGATGGCGCCAGACTGGGCACCGACGGCGCCATTTGACAGAGACAAAGGCATAAAATAGATGGCCTATGACACTTACGGCGCCAGGATGGGCACCCACGGCGCCAGTGTCGGTGTAGAGCCTATTTCTAAAACATTCGACAAATTTGGACGCTTTTTGAAGAGTTTTTTTATGCACCTATTAGAGAACCGACCTAGGCTCTATTTAGGGCCTAAATTTGATCAGAAACTCCCC
>NW_018224877.1:248461-253568 GCF_001263595.1 Phalaenopsis equestris | reverse complement strand
TTTCAGATAAGTGTTGTTTGTTTATTAGTATTGTATGAACTTTCTTTTATATACAAAATTTGTGTTTTATTGTATATTTCTCATGAAGTCTGAGTAATTTCCTTTATATTTCTCCCTACTCTGAGATATGGTGAAATGAAGAGATAATGTGGATGTGCCAATGTTAAAATTTAAAATAAATTGTGATGGTTTTTCAACTCCGCTCGTAATTTACATTTTGATCTGGCCAATTGAATTGTTAAAATATGTTGTGAAACATATGATCCGGGAAATGGAGTATGAGTTCTACAATAGAGTAAGAATCACATTTAAGTCAACGAAAGAGTATTTTGTTCATGGAATTAAGTGCAAATAATAGGGAAATATACTTTGTTGGGTGTAGAATTAGAGATTTCTAGGGTGACAAACTAAAAATCCCCAATTCGATCATAGTGTTTAAAAACTAAAGCGAGTGTTAGCCTTTAAAGGAAGAGAAGTGGGAGCTGTGGAGTGGGAGAGTATCCTCCTAGCCTAGCCACGGATTTAGGGACTAAACCTAACATTAGCCAATGAATTCTAATAACACTGAATCAGGGTAGAATATTAAAATTGCTCCTATTTGTCACAATACATATTTAAACCAATTATCTTATCTCATTTCACCAAAAACTCATTGTAGAGGGAAAGTTGTCTTTTCATATTAGAGAACTTCATCACATAAACATAGTTTAGTAGTTATTAATTTTAAAACCTGCTTTTAAATTCTGCTAGTAGTAAATAATTTAGCTTTGATAGTATCTTAAACATTCAAAATTAGTGGCAGTAGTTTCATTTGATTTCTGTAAATTTCCTAATTAATTTATCAGTTCAAATTTAAACCTTCCCCGTGGGATCGATATTTGGGACTTAAACAGAAAGTCTTATATTACTTGATCACGATACTTATACTTGCGTAAAATCACAATCTTAAGAGTTTAATATTATTATTACTAAAATAACACATCATGTTTTTACCAACTAAACGAATGGTATGTTGGGCTTACGACGTTAAACCAAGTGCTTTGTGGAGGCAACCCTCATATAAATTTATATATCTATATATTATTATTTTGTCTAATAAGTGTGTTTATGTATTAGGAAAGAATAGTATTTTTAAGTCCTACACCATTTTACATATCATAAATTAAGGCAAATATTGGTATTGGAGGAAAATTTGGAATCAAATTGAACAAAAAAATTTCAGACGTGAATTTGGCCTCTAGCACCAACGGCGCCATAATGGGCGTTGACAGCGCCATCGGGAGCGCCGACGGCATCCCGAACATTTTTCACGTGCTGAACGATTTTGGTAGAGTTTGGCGGGATTTCGCTCTACAATAACAAGCGAGAGGTGTTTTTAAAGTGCTAAAAACTGACTTGGATGTCCAGAAACTTCCTAATTTCAAATTTCATGGCTTCCAATTCCAGAAATACTACATGGTATGGAGTTTTCAATAGAAGAAAGTTTATCAGATTTGACGCACAGAGATTATACGATAAAGTCATCATGAATAAGAGATTTATCAAGGAGAGAGGCTTCGTCAATCATGGAGTGAGTAATCCAAGTTCACAATCCAAGTTCACAATCCAAGTTCACAAATCGAGAAAATCATTGTACAAAGGTGTTGGGAAGTTCTGTGCTACACTACCGCTGCAATTGTAGCATCCGTAGTACAAAAATTCTATGCTAACTTACATGGAATTACCCAAGTAGTTGTCTTCATTTGAGGTAAGGTTGTACCATTTACTCCGGCTCGGATTACTGATTTGTATATGATAGAAAACGTTCGAATCTGTCATTATACAAATTTTATCCCGACAAAAGATATGATGCAAGAAGTATAAAATATTCTGACGAATGAACATGATAATTGGGAAATCAAAGATGAGGGATACGTTAGTTTCTCTGCTTCGCTTCTTAATTCAATTTCAAAATAATGGCAGTTCTTCATATCTGCAAAACTACTACCTAACATGAAGATTAGTAGAGTTACAAGAGAAAGTGTCATTCTAAACTATTGCATTCAAACGGAAAAACCCATTGATATAGGGTCAATTATTTTCAAATCTGTTATGGGTATTATCATGAATGGGTCAATCTATGGACTTAGGCATCCTTCTACAATTTTCCTACTTTGCAGTCAATCTCAAGTTTCATATAAAAGTTAGGAAAACGTTTTACTACCTTGGGAGCCCATGATTCATATTGATGGAAATTATATAGGGAATAGAAATGAAGCATTATATTTTATTTTGGACCATTCATCACATGCTTGAACATCATTGATTCCACAAACAGTTGGAAGTTCAATATCTTTGGAGAAGAGAATGAAGAAAATAGAAAGAGAACTACAGAGTATTACGAATGCAATAGGAAATCTTAACTACCTTTCTGATCACCTAGATTGGAGAATGAAGGAGAACTTTGATCATACTGGGATAATTAATGCAGGATTGGTACAGATATTCAAGAAAAATGGATGGATCAATGAAAATTTGACTGATCAGTTTCCGTACCGACCTTTCTACAATTTATGGTCCATTACCAGTCTATAAGAGATATTAGAGGAGGAGAAAGTACTAAAGAAGAGGCAGATTAATTGAAGAAGTTAGACTCTCTACTATTTTAAATTACTTATGTTTTAATGTAATTGTGTGGATTTGATTTACTTTACTTTGTTTTAGAACTTTAATTATGTGTATAGTTTTGTGTCAGCGTTCTAGTGATGTGGCTTGATTTCGACGCTGAATTATAATTTAATTTGCTTTGAAGATGTGGAAATGTGATTAGAAAAATGTATTTTTAAAAAGTGTATTTTCATATATAAAAGTTAATTTGGTGTTGTTTGTGAAAATGTTAGTTTGTGTATTATTTTTAGATGAAAATTAATGTTAAAAAAAAGACTAAATAAACTTCGGAGAAAATTAAGAGAAAATTGAAAATCAAAAAATCAAAATAAGAATTTTTTTTGTCCACTAGCGCGCCCCCTAGCGCCGGCAGGGGCGCCAACAGCGCCCTCGACCCGAACCGACCCAAATACCTTTAAAATTCATGATTTGCACTGTGAAACGCCATTTTTACCCCTTAAGTCACCTTCAACCTCTGGTTTTTGCACCTAGGGCTTGCTATTGCTCGAATTTGAGGCGATTTTAACGCAGACAAAGTTTGGATTTCATCGTATCTAGATAAGAGCTACACTTTGAACTCAAACTTTTTTATTTCACCAAGGATTTATCTTACATTGTCTAGATCCGAAATTTTGAGATATTTTTTGGAAGATTTTGAGAAAATCCTTTGGTGAAGAAAATCGAAGATTTTGAGAAAATCCTTTGGTGAAGAATTCTTACTTAGTAGATTTAAGTTTAAAACATTTCACATTGTGATTTTTGAAATTTTTTGGAAATTTATTTAGATTTTATCAAATTGTCGTAGATTTATTATGGCACCTAGAATGAGCAAAGAAAAGAGAAAGAAAAGGAAAGAGAAATGTAGATTTTGATGATTAAAAGTTTATCAACTACAAGGCCAACATTTGCTTCTATAGTCTACGTACAACTAAAAAAGTGATTCTGGATCGAGGATTTAAAAATCCAGGAAGAGAAGTCGAGAGATTAATCAATGCTCGGT
This sequence comes from Phalaenopsis equestris, assembly GCF_001263595.1. Classification (NCBI taxonomy): domain Eukaryota; kingdom Viridiplantae; phylum Streptophyta; class Magnoliopsida; order Asparagales; family Orchidaceae; genus Phalaenopsis; species Phalaenopsis equestris. The sequence continues at coordinate 249,922 of NW_018224877.1, read as the reverse complement.
GGTGGGAGAAATTCTGCTACTTTACTGCCGAGGCAATTATTGGTGTAGTGATGGAGTTCTACGCCAATTTCAAGGAGACTTCTGAAGACTATGTATTTGTTCGAGGGAAAATGATGGAGTTTACTCCAAGGAAGATTAATGAAATAAGTGGGAATTTGTGTATAGCTGCCAGTATAAATCATTTTCTACTACGAATAAGGCCTTGGATGAGCTAATTTCTTTTCTTACTGATGGAAGAGGAACTTGAAAGGTGAAGAATGGAGTTAAGGTAAACTCTCCTCTTTCTATGTTAAATGTAGTATCTAAGGCCTGACACTATTTTATTTCTAGAAGGATGATACTAATAAATCATCATAGTCAGGTTACAAGGGACAGAGCCATCTTGAACTTCTATATCCAACAGATGAAAAAGATAGATGTAGGCTCTATTATTTATAGGAACACTAGATCTATTGCTTTTGGAGAGACTTCTGGAGGTTTATCACACCCTGCCTTGATCTTCACACTATGTGAATAGGCAGGAGTTGATTATAGACCTGATGAGGAGAGGATTGAACCTCTAAAACCTATTGGGCCTGCCAATATAAAAACTTATGAATTTCATGTTAGATGGAGGACCAGGGATATTCTTTCTACTTCAGGTATTTCTAGTACCCCTGCTATCCAAGAACTTATGGAGCAAATGATGATCCAACAGGGAGATATTTTGAGAATGGATCATAGAATGGAAAGTAAAGAGGGCAGAAATGCTCACTTTGATGATTTAATAAGACAAAAGTTTGAATATGATGTTGCTTATGATGATGCCATGGTCAATATCATAAAGGGTAATCATTCAGTTCAGTTTGTTCAGTTTCCTGCTCACCATATTTTTACTCCATATCAGCAGCAGAATTTGGATGTGGATGAAGAAGAAAAAGACGACAATGATTGGTGATGCTTTAGTTAGATTTTTGTTTAGTTTATGTTTAATTGTACTTTCTTGTTGAGACTATTGGTTTGTAGACTGTGATATTTTATTTTTGTTGTATGTTGTGTTGTGAACTTTAGATTTGTGAAACTGGTAGAAGTTATTAGTTTTTAGTACTTTGTTGGATGTATTTGTAGTTAACTCTTTCTCAGCAAATTTTTATATGTAATATGTGTTATTTAATGTTTTAAGTCTTGTAGCTTTTCATATTAGTGTCGGCACTATTTTTGGTGTGGGGTTTGCCCATAAGAAGCTGTCAGTCATCGGAATTGAAATCCCGTTGCCCGCTTCGGAAGGACATTTTTTTTAAAAATTTTTATTTTTGAAAAGGATGAAGTCAAACTGACCCCATAATTTTCATAGTTTAGATGAAAGAGCATTTTACCTCAAATCCTGTATCTATCCCGAAGGATGAACACAAGAATTGAGGGTGAGGCTCGATCAAATAAACTAGAGAAAGTTATGACATCCGTTTGATCTGCGAAACCAAT
>NW_018224877.1:242353-243505 GCF_001263595.1 Phalaenopsis equestris | reverse complement strand
ATTTTGGCCAAATTTGGGAATTTTGGCCAAATTTGGGTCCCAAGGGCAGTTAGGTAATTTGGAGGTGCCTCGGGGCAAAAGGCCAAGTTGGGCATTTCAAATAGAATTGGATAGATATCTATTCTAAATGAACCATGGATCAATGAAATCCCCATTTTGGGCTCTCATGTATTGATCTTAATTAGTGTATTGTGAAGATATAGTAAGGGTATAATGTACCTTAGCTTCAAATCAACACCCAGGGTCAATCCTAAGGCCAAGTAACCCTATAAGAACTCTTCTTGAGCTCCCCCATAATGATCTTACCTTTTAAATATTAGAGGTTAGGACCAATATGTCGAATCTCAAATTGAGCAAAGAGAAGAGTTTGAATTTCTAATGGTGAGGATACCTTTTTTAGTTTTATAAGACTAGTCAATAGGAAAAACCTATGGCTAGACCTAGGCTCCTAAAGAAGTTTCTAGACCTCAACCAAAAGTGAGGTCAACAATTAGCACCTGCAATATTTCAAAGTTAAGTTTCAAATCAAAACCTTCAACAGGTATGTCTTTTCTTTATGTATTAAATGTTTTCTTTAACCCTTAATTTTTTCAGTTCTTCATTTAAAATCTTTTAAAAACTTAAGTTTGGGGGGAAGAAAAATTTCTTTTTAAAGAAAATATACTTAATTTTATTTGTCCTCAATTAGTTATATTTTCAAAATATTTTTTAATAAAATTTTAACATGACCTTTGGTATTATAGGGTAACTTTAGATAAATATATCTATGTTTGTAAATATATAGTAAACTTAAGTAGAATTTGTAAATAATAAATGTTACTTTTAGAGATTAAGATATTTGGTATGATAGAATAAGACGATGTTTTTCTTTTTTAAGTAAAAGAATTTGTATTTTTGAAGTATTAAAAATCTTAGAGATTCATGTAAGAAGAAAAAATTAAAACTTTATGAAAAATCTTTAAAGCTAATATAAAATTATATAATGAATAAATGTGAAAAGTTTTTAACTTTAAGAAGAGGATAGTGACGTTCAAAATCATTAAAGGTTATCCAGATATAGTAACCCTCACATAAAAAAAAAGAGAAAGAGCTCTTGGTCATTCCTTCAGTAATAAACCAAACCTAAATGATTGAAAATGATCCTGAAAAGAA
>NW_018224877.1:241448-242295 GCF_001263595.1 Phalaenopsis equestris | reverse complement strand
AAATTAGCTTCACTTGAATTCACTTGAATTAACTTAAAGAAGAAGACTTGACTACATTTTCTAAACTTATATTTCAGTATTAGCATATTTACTAGTAAAGTTTCAAATTCATATGAATATTCTAGTTGGCTTTAGTATGAATAATTTGCAATTTTCCTTGAAAAGAACAGAGAATCAAAAATCTTAGACTTGACTGCTAAATATTCTTATACCTTTAGTGTTAACTAGAGTTATTTATAATTTTTCTTAAGTGATGCTATTATATTTAATGAACTAAGATATGGAAATCTATAAGTTAAAATCCTTACCATAAGTCATATTTTTTATGTAGTAAAAGAGTTACTTGATGGCAAGTAACATTTAAGTTTGGGGGATTTTGATACACCAAAAATATATGCATTTTAGACCCATATTTTATACCTATTTTTGGTGATATTGCACTTTAATGGGAGGTATTTTTTATATTTTCTTGCAGGTTGTTGATTTTTGAGACTTGAAGCAAAAAGGATGAAATTTGGAGCAAAAATGAAGATTTGGAAGAATTACTCAGTGCCGACGGCGCAAGAAGAATGTCGGACGGTGCATACATATAGAAAGGATGCAGAGCAAGAGTCGGCGCTGATGGCGACAGACTAGTCGCCGATGGCACCATTTGACAGAGACAAAGGAATTAAATAGATGGAGTATGGCACCGACGACGCCAGTGTCGATGCAGAGTCTGTTGCTAGAAGATTCGATGAATTTGGACGCTTTTTGAAAAGTTTTTGGATGCAATTATTGGAGAACCGACCTAAGCTCTATTTATGGCCAAAATTTGATCAGATATCCCTTCCCCCCCCATATTTAT
>NW_018224877.1:214220-241128 GCF_001263595.1 Phalaenopsis equestris | reverse complement strand
ATATGCTAATGTTAAAATTTAAAATAAATTGTGATGGTTTTTCAACTTCGCTCTTAATTTACTTTTCGATCTGGCCAATTGAATTGTTAAAATATGTTGTGAAATATAAGATCCAGGAAATGGAGTATGAGTTCTACAACAGAGTGAGAATCACATTTAAGTCCATGAAGGAGTATTTTGTTTATGGAATTAACTGCAAATAAATAGAGAAATATACTTTGTTGGGTGCAGAATTGGAGATTTCTAGGGTGACAGATTAAAAATCCCCAATTCGATCTTAGTGTTTAAGAACTAAAGAGAGAGTTAGCCTTCAGGGGAAGGGAAGTGGGAGCCAGTATCCTTTTAGCCAAGCCACAGATTTAGGGACTAAACCTAAGATTAGCCAATGATTTTCTATAACACTGAATCAGGGTAGAGAATTAAAATTGCTCCTATGTGGCACAATACATATTTAAACCAATTATCTCATCTCAATTCACCAAAAACTCATTGTAGTGGGAAAGTTGTCTTTTCATATTAGAAAACTTCATCGCATAAACATAGTTTAGTAGTAATTAATTTTAAAACCTGCTTTTAAATTCTGCTAGTAATAAATAATTTGGCTTTGATAGTATCTTAAAAATTCAAAATTAGTGACAGTAGTTTCGTTTGATTTCTGTAAATTTCCTAGTTAATTTATCATTTCAAATTTAAACCTTCCCCGTGGGATCGATATTTGGGACTTAAACAAAAAGTTTTATATTACTTGATAACGATACGTATACTTGCATAGAATCTCAATCTTAAGAGCTTGATGTTATTATTACTAAAATACCACATCAATTTTTTGGCATCAATATAAAGCGGAGTCATCTTTATAAATTTTATACAACTATATTCAAGTGGGATCACATATATTGGTGGTTTGGGGTTTAAAAAACTCCACCATATTGAAAAGGTTAACAACATTAACATGTGGTTTAAATTCAGAGCCAAGGAATCATTGTGAATCATTTTCTTGCATGAGAAATATTGTAAAGAGCAGCACCCCTCCCTTATAACCTTTAAGGCGGGGGATTCTAAAACATGGAGGTCCATGCTTAAGGCTAGGACTTGGGCTGAAAAGTACATTTATTGGGATATTGGAGATGGTAAGGTATTTTCTTAGAAAGACAATTGGGCTATAAAGGTTGTAAATTGCAATATGAATGATGAGACTTCTGAATAAGTGGTGTCTGATATTTGGCTCAATGGAGAATGGAACACGCAAATGCTCAAGGAAAAGGTGGGGTTGGAAAATGCTACCTACATCTCCAAAATACCTATAGATAGTGCAAGACCTGATAAACTAATGCTTAAAATTTCAAATGAGCAATCATGTGCTAATGCTATTTACTTACAAATACACTCATGGGCGGGTAAGCTGATCTAGTGTAGGGCACTATCTCCTTCCATATCTTTTTTTTTTTCTTTGGAGAAATTACTTTCAATTGTTGCTTTATGATGATGTTCTGAAAATGAAAGGATTGAGGCTTCCATCTCAATGCCTACTATGTAAAGAAAAGGTAGATGGTGCCTTGCATTTATATTTTAAATGCTCTCACTCAATGATAGTTTGAAAAGCTTATTTGGGGGGGTGTTGTTGGTTTGTATTTCAACTAAAGGAAGTTCAAGAAACATAAAATAACTTTTCTGATATTAATAAATGTTAGAAATTTAAAATTGAATACTAATCATTTGCTCAACTAAGGAAAGTCAAGGCGCACAAAATAATTTAAAAGCTAAAATCACAAAAATCAAGATAACTATTAAGCAAATAATTTTAACTGCATTATAAATCAAAATTAGTATAATACCCCAAACACATTCAAACAAAACAATCATTGAATTAGAATGTATTCAACACCAAAATTAAGAAAAATAAAAGAAAAGGCTAGGAGAGATGTGATTGTAAGAAGTTTTATGTCCGAAAATTCTTTTAATCTTCTTCCTTAGTGGATTTCTCCTCTTTAGTGCTCTCATTTTCACTCATAAGTATCAACATTCGCTCACACTCTTACACTTACTCTCTAAATAAACAAAAATAAATAAGTCTCTTATTACAAACACTCCGAAAATACTTTAGAACTAATCTATTAATTAGGTCATCGATATGTGGTGTTCATCTAATGCGGAACTAAATCATTACTTCTTTCATAGCACCAAGCTTTAGTGTCAATGTGCTAGACTCCCTGTATGTTTTACTAAATTTTGCTCATTCTAGCACCAACATGCTCCAACTTGAGACACTTATGCACCTAGCTTTCTACCTTCAAGTCATTTCCTAGAGTCTTGTTCGGCCTATCTTTCCAAGTAAAGGCTTACACAATAGAGCAATCCAATTATTTTACCTAACTCTTTTTATTCAAAAAGAATTATATCGGCGTTAGATTTTAAAAACTCTTTACCCCTTTTCTTACTCCTCATAGCTCGATGTTTATTTTTGTTACTTATAAAAAGGTAAATAAAGTTTCTTAGAATAAGTGTCACGTCATTTTCATTAGCTGCAACAAAATTATTATCATCTGACTCTTAGATTCTAAAGAACTTATATTGTTTATTTTTTTTCAGTACCCGACACGGTCCGATAACACCAAATAACATTTTCTACCTTCAGTATCACTTTCTACCGCACTAGATGCAAACCGTAGCTAATTTTTTTTCTTTAGTCTTAACATATAAGTGCTTCTAATAATTTCTTGGCCTTGCTAAGGATTGCATCTTCTTTTGGATATAGAAAACCTTCGTCTGCAAGATTATTATTGCTAATGGCTCTTCGTCTTGGTTCTTATATAAAACTTCGGACAACTCAATTGGATAGAGCTCTTTGGTTGGCTTTAGATCTGCTTATTTACATGTCTAAGGTCTAAACTTCATTTTTTATATATTTGTCACCTTGTCTATTCATGAAATTGTGTATCTCACTCAAATAAGTATAAATTGATTGTCAAACTGTGAAGTTCTTTTTTATATACTTTATTTATATTAAATATTGTCTAAGATTTTACTTTAATAAGATTAATGAATCAATTGTGCTATACTTATAATTTTTAAAATTTAAATGTTTATTATTAAAATTTATTATGTCCCCCAGTTCAACCCGGTTGAACCGATGAACCTTGAAATTTTACTTCTCCGATTTGATATTCGATTCAGTTTTTAAAACCTTGACAAATATAATCATCAAATTTTAAGTGCATTAAAGATGTTCCTGCGTATATTCATATGACCAACAATTTTCCCTATTGCATGTTAGGTGAGCGTTGAAAAGCTTGACAATTTATTATTTACAACAAGTAATAGTGATATCATCACATCATGTCCGTCGAGTAATTAAACGCTTCCTTAGTGCTTTTATTTTTATATGTAACAGTCTTTTGCTTTGTGTAATTAAACATTTAGGAAAAATAAACCTCAATAACATCAGTTGCTTAAAGATATTTTAAACCACAGTTATTTTTTCCTCTTTCACCCTAATCTATTTTTGAAAGCGAAGTGTAATAACTAACAAAATGTAAAATAATCAAACATGCATTTTAATTAACCACAACAGTCCAACACAAAAATTTTCTTGAATAAAAAACATTTTACTGACCAGCAGTTTTAAATTTCTTATTATAAGCAATAATTAGATCATCTCTAGTTTCTTGTCACTACAAAACATTTCAATCAGAACAATATGTGATAGATGTATAATTTGATAAATTCACACAAACATTTGATCCCCTTAGCTTAACAAAACGTTTTCTCATATTTAATTTTAAATTGATTCTACTCCTACAATGCAATCCCAAATTTTACAAGACAATCAAATGTTCTTATATTTAATAATTTGTAAATCAAGTTTTACTTTTGCTTAAACCTAAAATACACTATAATATAAGGCTCCATAAAAATAAAATTAAAAATTAAAACTCCAACGTATCGTAAAATCTATACAAGCTATCTTGATTATCCTAATCAGACACAAAAGGTGAATATCAAGCTTCCTCTTAATCTTATATATTGCCTTGTGCGTTCCTAACAATAAACTATCATTAAATTTGTACTTAAAACGTCAACACAAACATGCACAAAACTGGTATAACTAATTTACGTACTAAATATCAACGAATGTAAGTATACAGTCTACATCTTAGCCCAACAACTTGTACATATATATTATATTTATAGTTGATTGTTACATTACTTGCTTCTATTGAAAGAGGGTTTAAGCCTCTTTCTGCAACATAGAATTTGCCAAGGTAACAAAGCCAAAGGATGAATTTATTTAACATATGGAGGATCCATAAAAGCCCACTCGAATACCTGCTCGTACTTCAACGCAGCATTCTCCCACGTAGAATCTCTGGACATCCCACGCTTCATCAGTCCTTCCCATGAAGCTTTGTGCTGCCTAAATGTAGTGATCGCAAGCCTAAGCGCCTGTTAGTAAAACACACTTATGATCAAGAAATGTAGTTCAAAACATTTTCGCTCAAAATAATTATTAATGGAACAGCATATTTTATACATAATAGTTGTAGTGCATTTTGTTGTGCAATAGAATATAAAAAATAAATTCACATAACAATCAAACAATCAAGTAAAGTGAAATACGTGCTTCGGCACAAATCTGTCTACATCCACAGAGGAGGTTATTCTAGTTGGAGAAAAGGAAAAAATCAGCCAAATTAGGTTTACAACTCAACATACTCAAATCTTCTGTAAGCCCTCATAAATAAGAGAGAATTAAGGTAGATATAAATTAGAAATATTTCAAATATATAAAAGATTATATATTTCGATCTCCTTAAATTAGGTTTCACAATATAGAAAGAACACGTAATTAGAACTCCCTGAATTATATTACCATAAATCAATCTTCCAAATATACACCTTCAAATTTTAATACTTCTCATAGCAATATTCACCTCATCTCTCAATTCCAGATAATTATAAAATGATCAAAATGAGCTCCAACACAATAACGATTGCAGTAAGATGGTTGCCTACGTACTCTCTTTCCGAAGAAATCAAGACTCGTGTCATGAGCTCAAATTTTCACCAAACTTGTACATTATGTGAAATTTTGGTTTGGTAGTAATTTTTTGAGCATGTCCGTTGGATTCTCCATCATATCTATCTTCTTCAACACAATATTGTCATCATCAGTCAAGTCACGAATAAAATGGTACCTCATATTAACATGTTTAGAACTGGCATGATAAATCAGATCTGTGCTAAGAATATCGTACTCTGACAATCACAGAATACTATCAAAAACTTATCAACACCAAAAGCATTCAGTAGGCTCTGCATGAATATGTTTTCTTTCATCACTTCTGTGACTGTCATGCACTCAACCTACAGAGTTGAAAAAGGAACAGTAGCTGAAAAATTGATCTCCAACTAAATGGATAGTCAGTCGTAAACATGCATCAATCCATATCATTGCATAGTCTTAATAACTGTAGCCTACATAAAAATCAATAATAAATCTATATCTTTCAAATACCAAGTCAACATCAACTGTGCCCCTCAAATACTTCAAAATACTCTTCATAGCCTATCAAATCCTTCATGAATCAAGCAGCAATCTGCTCACAATACAAACTGCTTGTGCAATCTCTGGTCTAGTAAAAACCAAGACAAACATTAGACGGTCCACTACAAAAGAGTAAGGAATTGATCGCATATTTTCTCTATCCTCATCATCTTTATGAAAATAATTTTAAACTCAACTGAAAAGTGTGATGCAATCAGTAAACTCACCATCTTGCTCGAGTCATCAAACTCAAACTTATTCAACACTTTCAGAACATATGCTCTTTTTGATAGCCAAACCTTTTCCAACTGCCTTATCCTTGAAAATTTCTATGCAAAGAATTCTGAGAGCTTCACCCAACTCATTCATCTCGAAATGTTTGGACAGTTGTTTCTTCATCTTAGCAACATTAGTCTGACTATCACAAGCAATCAATATTTCATCAACACATAGAAGCGAGTAGATGAACTCTTTATTGGCCAACCTTTAAAAATATGCACAACAATCGTATTAACTCTATGCGTATGCATGTCCCTTCATGAGCTAATCAAACTTCTTATACTACTGTCGTGGTGACTGTTTCAACCTAGATAAAGATTTGTCCAATCTACTATCTTTTGAGGCTTCATATCCAAATGGCTGCAACATATAGATTTTCTCTTACAATTCCCTATGGAGGAACGTGGTTCTCATATCAATCAACTCTAAAATAAAATTGTAATGTGTTAAAATTACGAAAAGAACACAGATCAATGGATGCTTGAGCACTAGGAAGAACACCCGGTCATAGTCAATCCCTTCTCGTTACACAAAACTTTTTGCAACTAATCTTGTTTTGTACAACATATCCATTTCATGAGATCATTCTGTCTTTGCATACACTCATTCGCACCTAACGATTTTTCTTCCTTGAGAAAGCTTCACCAACCTCTATATAGCACTCCTTCGAAGAGACTACATCTCTTTATCCATATCCTTCTCCAAAAATCAACATCTGAGCTCTCCACATCTTCCTTGTAATGACAAGGGCTTGAGCCTCCATGATCGAAAGTGCAGTGTAATGTGATCTCTCAACCAAGTTAGTTTTAGGATACTATGGCATCTGGTCTTGCTCCTAGCAATAGATTCCGAAGCAAACCCTCAACAACTTCTCCTCCTAAGCACTGTCAATAGGTACCTCCTGAGTTGCAACTAGATCAGGTGAATGAGTAGAAGTAGACGAACTCTATAAAACAAATGAAATTGTATCAAACTATAAATTCTACTGCATATATGTGATCTTAACAGAACTCTCCACCGGTTTCAAGTCTCAAGGCTTCAAAAAGCTTGCCTCGTCAAATGTAACATCCATATTAATGATGATCTTCCTTTCTAACTGATTATACAGCTTGAAGCCCTTGACTCCATGCCTAATATAAATGAATATTGTCTTATTTACCCGTGATTGTTTTTAAAATTCTGCATGTGATAGTAAGCTAAACACTCAAGCACCGTTATGTGCTCAAAATCTCTATTAGGATGCACCGACGATATTTCCTATGGAGTCTTCGTCCCAATAGTTGCAGAAAACGGATGGTTCACCAAGTGACAATCATAGTTTATAGCCTCAGCCTAATAAACTTTATCCAACCCAACATTAGATAACATACATCCAATTTTCTCCACCAAAGTTAGGTTCATCTTTCTGTTACCGCATTCTACTGCGATGTCGCTCGAATAGGGAAGTGGTACTCTATCGCAACTCTCTAACACTTACAAGAATGCATCCAATGCATATTCACCCCATTATCTAATCTAATACATCAGATCTTTTTCCCAGTCTCTCAATGTTAGATTCACCTCTCTGTTACCCCATTCTGCTACGGTTTCTCTCAAACAGTGAAGTAGTGCTCTATCACAACTCTGTGACACTCTTACAAGAAAGCATCCAATGCATATTCACCCCTATTGTCTAATACACTAGATCTTTTCCTCGGTTTGAATTTCAATTCAATTCTTTTAAGTTATAAAAATCTCTAGCACTTCTCTCTTACGTTTCAAGGTGTACACCCAAACATATCAGGAATAATCATCAATAAAAGAGAAAAAAAATCTCTTTGTCCATCGAATAATATCGTCCTTTTGGGCCCAAATATCTGTGTTAACATACTCTAAAATACCCTTTGTATTATTGATGACAGTACCAAAGGATACCCATGTCTTCTTACCACACACAGAATATTCACGAAAATCAAACATGTAAGAGTTGACTCCTTTGATTAATCTTTGTTTCACCAAAGTTTATAATGAAACATGTTGAACAAGAACTAGTCTCATATGCCTCAATATGTTATCATCAAAAGAATCATCAAGAACAACCACAATTTCAGTCACTGCACTATCCTAAAAATAAAAAAAATATTATGATGATGAACATCATAAAAATCAACACTCCACGACGTATCCTCATAACTCATGCCTTAATACTATCTTGCAATCATTGCTCTCTATGGACCCAACTGATAGCAAATTCTTCCTAGTATCAAGAACATGTAACACCGGTCAGGTCCCTCACAGTACTTTCCTTCATTACGATGAAGATGATGCCTACGTCAATAGTATGACAAGTTTGATCATTGCCCATAGTCACTACACTGCTATCCAACTTCTTGTACGTACAAAACCAGTCTCGATGGAGACAAAAATGACAAATAACACTAATGTCAAGAATCCAACATGAATCATCTTTATATAAATTGCGAGAAACTGCAGATAACAATACATTTAAATCCGCCTCGCCATACCTCTCCTTAATATAATGGGTTTTCATCTCAGAGAAAATACCATTATTCTTCTCCTTCAACTTCGAACAATCTTTTTTCAATTGTCAGTCTTCAAACATAAAGTATACTGATTTTTCTTAAAACTGTGCCCACAAGACTTGCACCGCCTTTGATACATATCGCAGCTGCTACTTTTTTTGCCCAATTTCATCTGAAACTTATAAAGTCGATATTTGATATGGAGATGATTCTCCATGCACTTTGTAATACATTTATTCTCTAACATCCTCCATAATTTTCTTGCAAAAGTCTTCATCATCCCATATTTAATCTCCTGGAAAAAGCAATTTCGGATCAAATCACAAGCAATTCGATTCATGTTCAACCAATTTCTTTCTGACATCTCTCTAGAATGTTCATCGATATCAAGATCTCCATTTTTAAAGAGTAAAACGCATTCAACACCTCACATTGCCACATGAAAAAGTTTTCTTTGAAGTCAAATTTCATTACATCAATCTTCGTAGGATGTGTGACCACCTGATGAATCGATGTCTTCTCCACTGTCGTTGTGGAAGTTGAAGCACCCGACGACATGCTATTATCCATGGCACCAATAGATCTTGTAGCCCAACATGCTCCAATCTCTTTGTCTTGCATCCACGACTTCACTGGAATCACAGTTGTCTGCTATGTTGATCAAGCTTTAATATCAATTGGCGTGCCAAACACGGTGTGACTTGTGGTTCAACACAAATCCGCCTACATTTATGGGGAGAGGTTATTTCATTATCAACAGGTGGGAAGAAAAGGAAAATCAGAGAAATTAGTTTTGCAACTCAACACACTCAAATCCTCCATAATCCCTCATAACAGAAGATTATGATAGAAAAATTAGGAATATTTCAAATATAAAAAATATTATATAATTAGATCTCCTCAAATAATGTTTCGCAATATAGACAGATCATATAATTACATCTCCCCAAATTATATTACCTAATATCAACCTTCCTAATATAAATATTTCCTAATTTATAACCATTAGATTTTAATACTTTTCATATTGAATTCAGCAGTTGGGTTGGGGTATGAAATGACTGTTGGTTAAAATATTCACAAATAAGAACATTTTAAATAGGAATAATTCTATAAGTTGAAGAATTATAATATACTCATCCTTGCTTTCATTCAGATTTTTGCTGGTAGTAGATTTAAATTTGCGACAGATTGAAAGACTCTCCAAGCCTACACAACTTGGTCATCATTTACGGCCACATAAGCACATCAGTCTTAAATTCAGGAATGTGATTGATGACTGTCCTCCGATATGGACTTGACAACTGTGATTGATTTGATATTTTCCTTCTTTATTCAGATATTTTTCTTTGTATTATATTTAATTATTAATAGATCATTTGTTCGTAACCATAGGATTAGTTTCACTATAAATAAAAAATGTAAGGCTTGGTTGACGAATATTCTTTTAATGACATATTTTACCCTGAATAGCCTCATTCTCTCACTCCAGGATATCCATCTCTGTTTAATGCAGTTAATAGGTATAAATTCCTCAATTTTTGTTGGATTTGTGTGTTGTGTTAGTTTGGTCTTAGCCCAAGGAGCTTTACTAAAGCAAGGTTGGATGCCCACCTACTACACTACCTATAACCAAACCAGTGTTAGGGAAAGCTTCAACAAATATTGGACACTTTGCTTGCAAGTCATGAATCTTATGCACTTACTGCCTACCGCTGTACAACTAAAAAAATCACTTTCCTACATATCATGGAAGATTTTATGAATTAAGGATTAGTTTTCTAATTGAATTGTAAAAAAACTAATTATTAAAATGTATTATATGCACATTATTATTTCGTAGCTTCCTGGTAACCTCATCTTTAGTTGAACATTTTTTGTAGCATATTCAAATTAAATTAACCATGACACTTATTGTCTTTTGAGGTGAATATGAGAATCTGTTACTAAGTATTAAATAATTAAACCAAAAGGTCAGAAAACCATAGTAAGGAACTTCAACTTAATCACGAGTTAATTTGAATATCTATCTCATCAAATCCAATCACTTCAAATCCCATTTGAAACTCAAAGAGACTTTAAGGGTGAGCTTCCACATACAACTGCAAACTCTAGAGATTTAATGACCAGTATTGACAAGAATTAGAAAAGTTTTTGTAGAAATTAGGTCATAAAAAATAAATTCTATTCTATCGATATCAAATCAAAACAATACAACCCCAAATACATAAAAGATAAACACCTACAATTTGAGATGTAAACGATTTCCCCCAAACCCTAAACCTAAGATTTAAGAAAACAATCACATATAACATAAACTTAAACATACTATTTATTCACCCAACAATAACCAACAAATGACTAAATTTCTCTATTAGTCTTACGCCTAACATAAGTTTTTAATTTATTTCACAGACAAGGCCATAGGCACTAACATTACTCCTCTTCTAAAAAGATACCTTATACTAAAAGTGAAAGAGAGTGATACACCCAAAAAATGTGCAATTTTATGTAGACATTTTATGCTTAAAATAGGTGATATTGCATTTTAAAATAATATTATTTTCATGTTTTGTTGCAGGTATATTGATTTTAGGCATTTAGATTTTAGGCATTATATTGATTTTAGGCATTTAGAGCAAAAAGGAGCAAAAAAGAAAAAATTTGGAGTTAAAACGCAGATCTCCAGCATACTGGTGCCATTTTACAAAGAAGAGGCGCCAGAATCCAGAGAGGAGCGTGGAACACCAGTAAACAGGCGCCAGAGATGGATTTAGACGAATTGTTGGCAGTTATTAACTATTTTTGAGATGTCCTAGAAGGCTCCAAGTAATTGAAATGCCCCATAGAGTGGTTCAATGAATCTAGACACTTTGGAAAGGCTCTTGAATTAAGAGATGTATCTTTTGGATGAAGGGATTTGACTCTAGGTGTGAAGATGTGTCTCTTGAGAAAAAGGAGGGAATTTTTTAAGAGGGGTTGGCGTCACTCTTAAGAAGTCTGGGGAAGTTTTGTGAGAGGGGTGTGGCGTGTAGAGTCTTTGGAGGAGAGTTAGGTTTTAGAAAGGATTTTCTTCTAGAGTTGTAAGAGAAGAGGGAATATGAGATATTTCTTCTTTATTACATTCTAAGAGGGAATTGAGCGTGATTGTAAAAAGAGAAAGTGTTTAAAGGGAACTTCAAGGGATTTACTTGAGAAGGAGTGTGAGATAAGTTATGTTATTTCCTTTCTTTGATTTGTAAACTTATTTTTATATATATAATTAATGTTTTTTCGTATGCTTTTCATGAATTTTGAATGGTCTTCTTTATCCTTCTCCCAACAATGAGATATGATTTTGTGAAGAATTAATATTGTTGTGCAAGGTTTTAAATTATAATAATTTGTGATGATTCGATCTCTGATCTTCATTTACTTTTCGAACTGGTCAATTGAAATGTTAAAATTTGTTGAGAAACATAAGATCTGAAAGGGTTAAGCTTTTTATAACAAGATAAGAGTCACATTCAATTTCATGGATGAGAATGTAGTTCATGGGGTTGAGTGCAAATAAATAGGAAAATATATTTTGATGGGCGTAGAATTAGAAGATTTTAGGGTGACAGACTAAAATCCCCAATTTGGTCTTAGTGTTTAAGAACTAAAGCATTGTTAGCCCTCAGAGAAGGGAGAAGTGAGAGCTCTGGAGTGAGAGCAAATATCTTCTTAGTCTAACCACAGATTTAGGGACCAAACTCTGGATTAGCCAATGTTCTTTATGCACTCGACAGATGGTAAACAATAGGATTGCTCCTATTTGGCACAATATAATTTTACATATAATTTTAAATAATTTTAATTACTTCACTAACCTTAAACTCATTGTAAAAGGAAATGATGTTTTCTTAAATTTGAATTCTTCGCTACAAAACTTTGTTTAGTCTTAGTAAATTTAATTTTTAAGTTTAGAAAATAGCTTAGTTAATTTAGTTCTTATAGCTACATTTCCATTAGCATACATTAAACTTACTTTCAACCTGTTTTTCGTACTTAAGTTTTTATAGTTTTAATATTGTGTTTAACGTTAAAACCATAAGAATTTTCACCTCCTTATGGGATCAATACTTATGACTCCATTAGAACACTTTATTACTTGAGTGATACGTATACTTGCGTAATTTTTATTGAGATTGATCTACATATTTACTAATTATGTTGTCATGTGTGTTGTAATATTGAAAGATAATTACAGCGCATACCAAAAACCCGCATCAAGTTTTTGATGGTGGCAACGGAACCAGGATTTCTCTTGGTGTGAAGAGCTGTCTCTTGAGAAAAATGAGGGAATTTTTGAAGAGTGATTGCAGAGTTTTGGAGGAGAGTTAGGTTTTGGAAATGATTTTCTTCTAGAGTTGTAAGATGAGAGGGAAGGTACGAGATTTCTTCTTCAATATAGTTTAAGAGAGAATTGAGTATGATTATAAAGAGACAAGGTGCTTAAATGGAACTTCAAAGGATTTTCTTGAGAAGAATTGTGAGATAAGTTTTGTTTTTTCCTTTCTTTGTTTTGTAAACTTATTTTTATATATAAAATCCATATTTTTTTGTATCATTCTCATGAATTCTGAGCAGTCTTTTTTATCCTTCTCCCTATAATGAGATATGATTTTTGTGAAGAATTAATATTGTTGTGCAAGGTTTTAAATGTCAATAAATTGATGATGTGAATTCTAATCTTCATTTACCATTCGATTTAGTCAATTAAAATGCTAAAATTTGTTGAGAAATATATGACCCAAAAGGGTTATGTCTTCTACAATAAGGTAAGAGTCACATTCAATTTCATAGATGAGAATGTGGTCTATGGAATTGAGTGCAAGGAAAATATATTTTAATAGGCGTAGAATTGGAGATTTTAGGGTGACAGACTAAAATCCCTAATTTAATACAGTTACTTGGAAACTAAAGCGAGATTGCTAACCCTCAGGGAAGGGAGAAGTGTGAGCTCTGGAGTGGGAGCCAGTATCCTCTCAGCCTAACCACAGATTTAGGGACCAAACTCTGGATTAACCAATGTTCTTTATGCACTTGACAAATGATAAAGAATAGGATTGTTTCTTATGCACTTGACAAATGATAAAGAATAGGATTGTTCCTATTTGGCACAATACAATCTTATATATAATGTTAAATGATTTTAATTATTTCACTAACTGTAAACTCATTGTAAAGGAGAAGGATATTTTCTTAAATTTGAACTCTTCATTACAAAATTTTGTTTAGTCTTAGTAAATTTAATTTTTTAATTTAGAAAATAGCTTAGTTTAAATTAGTTCTTTTAACAACATTTCTATTAACATACATTAAACTTACTTTCAACTTTTTTTTCTTAAAGTTTTTATAGTTTGAATATTGTATTTTAAGTTAAAATCATAATAATTTTCACCTCCCTGTGGGATCGATACTTAGGACTCCATTAAAGCTCTTTATTACATGAGCGATATGTATACTTACATAATTATTAGGTTTGGCAGCTTAAAGATTTTAAATATAAAACTATTTATATTGAAGTGATTTTTATTGTGATTGATCTGCATATTTATTAATTGTGTTATCGTGTGTTGTGGTATTGAAAGATACTTGCAGCGCATACCAAAAACCCGCATCAAATTTTTGGCGCCGTTGTAGGAGATGTACGGTAAGTTAATTTATAATTTAGAAGACTTTATTTGCACTGAGAAACTTATATTAAGAAAAATTGTAGTTTAATAAATAAATTTATATTTTAGTGTGTTTGCTTATTCTACTTGCTTATTATGTTTGCGTATGCATTGTTTAAGATTTGAAGATTTAGTACCTTACGATTCAGAGTTAGGATGAACTATTAGAAAAATTCAAAAACAACAAAAAGAATTAGAAAATTTGAACAAAATGACTAGAAACTTAAATATCAAGGAATTGAAAATGAACATCATCAGAGGCCTTTAAAAGATTATGTTAATCCTACAGCAGATTAAATTCACTTAAGTATACAAAACCCTATTGTAGCTGTTAATTTATTTGAGCTTAAACCTCTTATTATCCAAGGTACAAAATAATCAGTTTGGGGGAACACCGACTGAAAACCATAACTTACATCTTGCTAGTTTTCTAGAATTGTGTGTTACATTTAAATATGATAGAGTGTCGAATGATGCCGTCAGACTACGACTTTCTCCTTTTTCATCAAGAGATAAAGCAAAGATGTGGTTAAACTCTTTAGCACTTGAATCTATCAGAACTTGGAGAGAATTATCACAAAAAAATTTATCTAAATATTTCCCACATCAGAGAGCAAACTGATCTACGTGACGTTAAAATATGATAATCTTTTTCATTTAATCAGCACTTCTTTTCTATCTGCAAATCCTAGCGCATCCCTTTTAACTCAAGTGGCTCCAAGAGAACTTCCATATCCACCTATTCCTGAAAGTTTTCAATGTATAAAACATCTATTAAAGTGCATAATCTCTCCCAATATTCGATCAATTGCAACAACCTTAGTGACTCCCACTTAATGGACCTCAACTGATCAACTGCCTTGGATGACATCAATAGCTACATTAGTAATTGGACTTGTTCACAGATGCTGTACCAGGTCCCTCGCTTGAATTCTTCCAAATTCAACATCGATATACTTTTAGTTCTATACAATCGAGGCATCCTAATGCTCAAAGTAAGACCTAGACGTTTTAACTGTAAAATAATCAAAAAATGCTTCACACTGTAAGCCCAATCCATGTTAAGATGTTTTTGCATTGTAGTCATCAACTCTCCATCTGTAAGATGCAACTCTCATTTTTGCTACCAACCACATATTGTATTCTCGAAAAATATCTTCTATGACAATTCTATTACTTGAACTAAGAACAACAATGGCAGTTCTTGGAGTATTAAAAAAGTGTTGTCAGTGAACTTTTTAGGTCTACGTAAAGCTTAAGCTCCATTTTCTTAATTTGATTGCCCCCTCATCTATCAGAAGATTCAACCAACTCTGTTAACATGAATTAAAACCTTGGAGGTAGCGGTAAGGACGTACACTGATGGGAAAAACCCCCAATCTCAGGGTTATTGCATGTTTGTGCTCCCTCTGAGGCAAAAATTTCCATGACAGCTAGAAAACTTATGCAAATTTTTGTTTGAGTTGTTGATCGATGCAGAAATTTCTTTCAATGTTGTGTCATGTGTCTCTTCCATGCTATGCAACTCAATCAAAAATCCCAACTCTGCGTCCTGTCTTGCCCTAAACATAGACTTTAGTGACACCAAGGTCTTGTAAAAACTAGAGTCAGTGTGAAGCACCATCATCTTGCTCTCTTAAGACTACAATTTCTAGTGTTTTAAATCATCTTAGCCTCCCCTAAGGACTGCAACCATACTGAATATCACGTCAGCGCTCTCTAAATCCAAGGGAAGAAAATCCTCCCTCACATGAAAACTTCGTAGTGCTAAAATCACCTTTTTATAAACTCCTTTGCTCTACATATTGTATTCGCCAAAATTATCATCCATGACACTTTTATTGCTTCCACTAAGAACAACAATGATACTTTTTGGATTATTACAAAGTGCTCCCAACAGATTGTTTAGGTCTATGTGAAGCTTAAGTCTCCATCATCTAAGGAATGCAACCATGTCATACCGAATATCACGATAGTGCTCTATTAATCCAAGAGATGAAAATTCTCCATCACTTAAATATTTTGTAGTGTTAAAATCACCCTTTTATAAACTCCACTGCTCTTCTCTATCTGTCTCGTCCTCATCATGACACCAAAACCTACTGTGTCAACCATCTCAAGCCCCAATTTCTTCACTACTTGAATAGAGATGAAGTTGTGGGTGGCCCCACTATCTGCGAACACCACTACGTCCCACTCTCTGATTTGTCCCAAAAGTCTCATAGTATGATTTAGTGTTAAGCCAGCCACCAAGTTCAATAAGATTTCTACCACATCAAAGTGAGGATCTTGCTCTACCATAAACTCCACTGTTTCTTTATCCTTTGTCTCCTTCTCATCACACTGTGATAATCTGTAAGATATGATTCTTTCATTGGTGACCAAGGGCAAGGGTAAACTTCTTGTTACACCAAAAACATAACCCGTTAGCTTCTTCTCCTGAATTTCATATTATTGTAAGTTCTTTTAATGTCACCCAGAGGAGTCGTCCAGTATTTTTGTCACTTCGAGCCTCCCTCTAAAATTCATTGTTTGAGTTTTTCGTATCGTGTTGGTTGTAGAATGTCGGCATGACACTCCACTTATGTTATTCCGATTTATCCATTCCATTACATATTTATCTTGATTGCACTAATTACATAGTTCCCCTCAATCCTCGCGGTCTCAATAGACGAAGAGCTGCTCAAATCTCCGGCTTTAACCTTTCATAAAGTTTCCTTCAAACTACTTTCAATATCCCTCTCAACTTATCGGATAATATTTCAAATTTCTCTTTATAATTCATGATGAACCCATCTAGGACCAACATAAAAAATTGATCATGCAAATCTCCTTCTCGCGTAGTTCTGAAATGCTCCAATAATTGATCAAAGAATTATTCCCATATTCTGATTGGTTGACATTGTTTTCTCTATTAACACCTAACTAGACATAGGAACATCACCATCAAATTTTCTTCTTTTGTCAGCTCATTAGCAAATTATTTCTCCACATGATAAACCCTGCCATAGACATCCTCCCCTTCAAATATCGACATCTTCATCTTTCTTGTAAAAGAGTCTGATATTCAGTATGGTATTCTTCAAATATCGGCATCCCCACCAATGAAGCAAGGATTGGTTTCCCTTCCTCGACCCATATTAATTTCCCTTCTTCCATAAGTATGGCTCACCCCATAATCGGCCCATCAGTCACAATATACTCCTTAGTCGCCTTCACCCAGAAGGTTGCCGTAGCAAAAGACACTAGCACGGTTGGATGCAGCCATTTGAGTCCCACCCACTGTGGTTCCCTGTTTCAGGTTGAAATTCTTTAAATCATTCTTCTCCAGCCTCAAATCACACGTCGTCCTATTATGCATGCTACCGCTCGTTCCAAACCTTTAAATGTCGTGCAATTCCCTGTAGATGTTGTTGCTCAAATCTGCTGCCATCTCCTTTGCCCGATCCCGCCTGCTTCAGTTCTCATTCCAACTGTCTAGATGTCGGGTTATTCTTTCTAAGTGTTGTCACTCATAGATTCCTTTGCTCGATCTGGTGGCTCCAAATTCGCATGAGGAAGCGACGGTGCCCTAATGTCAAGCGAATCCTTCTGATTGTTGCTTCTTGCATCGGCTCCAGACGCTATCACATGATCCCGAGGCAAGCAATGGCGGCTTGGCATGAAACTCTACAATTTTCTTCATCATTTCTTCTAGGGATATGAATCTCCCCTTCATAGCTGAGAAATCTTATCTATTCCATATTTGATTTGGCTCACCTCTCCCTCTGATTTCTCTTCCAAGAGATCTACTTTCTTGTCCACCATAACTCTTAGGATGGGTTTTGATCACAAAGGAGAAACTCCTGTATGTCGTGATCCTATCGTTGTCCTCCCAGCTAGCTCGAATCATGATTATATCACTAGTTCGGTCATGAAGGCGAAACTCCGTATGCCGTGATCCCATCATTGGCTTTCCAACTAGCTCAAATCGTGATTATATCGCGAGCTTCGGTCACAAGGCCGAAACTACACATTGTGATCCCATCCTTGGTTTACCGGATAGCTCAAATCACAATTGTATCATAATGTTCAGTCACGAAAGAGGAATCATATACGTCGCATCCCGTCATTGGCTTCCCAACTAGCTTAAATCGTGATTAAATCGTAATTTTATTGCCATTACTATTAAGACGTTGCTTTGATAACTATTTGATAGGGATAAGGCAAGTTTCCACATAAATTAGGGTAGAGATAATTGATTCTATTTTGTAGATACCAAATGAAAATGACTCAATCTGAGATACATAAAAGACAAACGCCCGCATTTCAAGAGGCAAAACTCTCCTAACCCTAACCCTATGATTCAAGACAACATTCCCATAAAACATAACACTAAACAAATTAAGTCTCATTTATAACCCACAATCGTAACTAATAAATCACTAAATTGTCATTCTAGTCGATTGAAGGAGCTATAGGCGTTGGTCTAACATTACTCCCCACCCAAAAAGATAAATTATCCTCAAGATGAAAGAGAGAAAACTATTATTAGATCAAGTCGTATGGATCCCATGAGGCGTCATAATCTAGTAATATTTTGCATTTAATCAACATTTCTTCTCCACCTGGCGATTCCTAATGCATATCGTTTAACTCAAGTGGATTTCATATCCTCATCCTCTCCCGAAAAGTGCCCGATGCATAAAATATAATCACTTAGTTTAACCATGTTCTTGTTATGTACAATTTCTAAAAATATTTAAACAATTGCAGCACCCTTAATGAGTTGGACTGAACGGTTCCAACGGGCCTCCATTGATCGATTGCCTTGGACGACATAAACTACTGCATTAGATATTGGTAATGTTTATATATGTTGTAGCATGTCACCTACTGGGATAATACGGAGAGACCACCATATTTTCTTCAAAGGCTCATAAGACAAAAATTAAAACAACAGTTAGTTGGGTTTCTAGGTTATAAGAAGCTATCAATTAACGGATGCCTAGTTACGTGAAGTTTTTGAAAGAGATCCTTGAAAAGAAGAGAAATCTCAAATATTTTGAAATTGTTACCTTAACTGAGCATATAGCGCAATCATGCAAAAGAAATTGTCATAGAAATTTAAAGACTCGGGAGCTTTACTATTTTGTATTCCATAGGAAAAAAATTTATGGAAAGTTCTTTATGACTTAGGCTCCGTTTGGGGCAGCTTATCCACTGCGGCAGCGTTTTGAAAACACCGCCTCACCGTTAGGTAACTGCGCTTGAGCAGCTTGTCCGAAAACACAAATGGTTTTTTTAACACGGAACGCGGGTTGCACCCCGCGGTTCGCCTTTCTAGATAAGTGGCTTATTTGGATAAGCACAAGTTGCCCTAAACACACCCTTAGGCACCAGTATCAACCTCATGCATCTGTCCATTTTCAATAGACTATGATTAGAAAAGGTCATGCCCACCACGGTGATCCTGCAATTAGTTGACCAATCACTGACCCATCCTAGGGAGGTGATAAAAAATGTATGTTTCTTGTTGATTTCATTGTCATAAAAAAGAAGGAAGATAAGGAGATCCACATCATCCTTGACAGACCCTTTTTAGTCATTGAAAAGACAATGATTGATGTGCAAAAAAGAGAATTGACCATGAAAGTAAATGATTAGGAAGTGACTTTTAATGTTTTGAAATCAATGAAATTTCACCAGCGCTCTAGCGATAACCAATGACATAGGGTAGATTTGGTTGCAGTGGCAGTGACAGTTGATAACCAAAATTTTGAATTTGTGGAGGCAATCCCAGTAAAGCAAGTGATGGTTGAGGATTGTACCAATAATGACAAAAAAAAATATGCTCTACTTTTAAAGGCGAACCCAAGCCCAAGAGTTGTTAGAGATAGGGTTGAGCTTGTAGACATAAATATCAAAGCCAAGCTTTTATTGTCGTCCATAGAAGAAGCCCAAGAGTTATAAGTGAAAAGTCTCCCAAAGCACCTCAGGTATGCGTCTTTAGGATAACCATTTGCTTTGCCCTCATTATATCTACTGAGTCGAGTGAATTAAAATTGGGGAAGTTGATAAGAACCATGGATCAAGTATTTTTTACGATTTATCATCTGAGTTGACATCTGACATATCCATCAGAAGATATACTGCAGAGGGTGTGAGGAGGAACACATATTCTAGAAGATTCGAGGTTATGACAAATTTGATGACTTAGACAATAGTCCAGGACAGTTAAAAGTTGAGAAAACTAATTAGGAATTACTAAATAGGCAATTTGATCTTAGAGAAATGTCTTAGGATTGATTTAATTTTGTTAGCCTGGAACGTTAAATTAAACACCACTTGAAAGGTAACTCAAGTGTTATCCTTCGTAACTCAAGTGTTATCCTTCGATTCGAGTGTGTTTTGTGTTGATTTGCTTTGAATTTGATTTGTGTAAGTTTTTTTTATTTAAAAAGTATAATGCTAGTGTTTGTTACAAACCTTATTAGAGTTGGTTGCACTACACTTAGTCGATATTTCTGTGATTTTATTTTGTTGTGATGGATCTCCAATGTTGACATGATATTTTGTTGGCACTGTTGATTTTCACATGGATGTTTACCTTTGCTGTTGACTAGATATGATGTTCTGTAATGTTAAATTCTCTATTATTAAATGTTACACTATTGTCCTTTATTGCACTTTCGCGTGGCATGCACAAGATAATAAATAAGTTTGGAAGAGGGAGTGATACATGTGTACTTGCCTCGAAATAAGTTACATACCTAAGCTATAGACTTGGCCTTAGAGTAGTGGCTCATGATAGGATTCTTGATGATTTTATAAGTATATATAATAATTTCTTAAGAACTGTAAATGTCATTAAAATGGGGGGGTTAAAATTAAAGTCCTAATAATTTAGTCATTCACTTTAATTACTTCTAACTGAAAACAAAAAAAAATCCAAGAATAAGTAAAAAGGTGTAATTGAAAATATAACTAACCAAAGATAATTAAAACTTTTAAGCGTCAGCTAAAATAATCTAACTTGAATCTTAATTTTTGAAATGATATCTGAAATTCAACCTTCTACAAATCCGAACATTTCAAACTAAACTTACTGGTGCTGTAAACTAGAACTTTGTAGGTTAGTTTGACAAGTTTTCTCGTGAGATTGATATGCGGACTAATTTTTTATATTACTTGATCGACACATATACTTGAGTTATTGATTGATTGCTTGTTTCAAAACAATTTCGCCCATCAGTCTTCTTAAATAATCTTGAATATTCAAGTCCAAGCTCATTAATGAACAAAGGACTGAACTTAAAAAAAAAATAAAAAATATAATTTATAACTCTTGAATCTTTCAATAATGTACATCATAGAGTCTCAGAATGTTGGAACAACAAACATGAGTCACTTATAGTTTAATTGAAATGTCTAATCAACCATTTATCAAGACCACAAATTTTAAATTGACTAGAGTTATTAATTCTTTTAAAAGACTTAATTACACCCAACAAAAACAATAGCATCATCAAATGTTCCTAAAGGGTTATCTATTATGAGGTACTAGGAAGACACTTATGATTAATATAGGATTTTTTTCCAGTTTAGATGATGAATACATTAAACAAGTGAAATGCAAAAAATCTATCATTGAAGAGGAAGAAAAGGATATTGAGGAAAATGTTTTAATCAGATATATGATGTAATTCCAAGCAACCAAAACATATTGGATATCTAAGGTTGTAATTGATGACACTAAGACAATTGACGCTGTCTCCAAAATTGCACTGTTAGAGATCAAACTCAGCTCTAAACCATGCCCTAAACCTTTCAACGTATGTAAAGTAAATAAAATTTCATTACCAATAACAAAAACATGCTTAGTACACAGAAGTAGAAAGTTATAAGTATTAGATACGGTGTATCATTTTATCAATGCACATTCCAAATATCCTTCTTGGTAGATCTTGATCATATGATCAAAATTGGTCCATAATAGACAAGAAAATACTTGTCTATTTATGCATAAGGGCGCTACCATTACTTCGAAGCCAAATGCAAAAGCCTATTCTTAAAATATGAAATCTCAAGATAAGCGAAAAGAAAAGAAATAAATCCTATGATAAAACAAATTCATAAATAAAAAAATAAAAAATAAAAAAATAAAAAAAAAACTAGAACATGAGGTAATTAGTTATTGGTCATCTGAGAAGCCATTACATAAACTAATGAATATTTAATACCTATCAAAGCTAGTAAACACTTTGTAAATTTTAGAGGTACAACAATGGAGGAACCTTATGAGTTACCCAATCCGTCAACATACAATTAGTTTGGTTTTGAATTCTAATTACCAAACCTACTTAATCTATAGGCTGACAACAAAAAACATAATGAATTAAAATGATAAGTTCACAATTAACAAAAAGAAAAGATTTACATATAAATGTCTGAGACCTAAAACTATACCTAATTTATTGATTCTCAACAAAAAATGACTCAAAACAAAAGTATCCTATCAATAAAATTATTTTTATACGTATGCTCTTGACTCCGCAATCAAAAGATATGCTCAGATTTAATTTCAAGATTCCTGTTAATTTTACAGTTTGATCCTAGAAGAGGTTAACACTCTACTCAATTTTACCATAGAGATGAATGGATGGTAACTTTAAAGACACCTATTGGACTATAAGTGAATATTGATGCCTTTTGGTATTTCAATAAGCAGAATACTTTAAAGAGGAAAATGAATTAAACTCTTAAACCGATTAATAATAAATTTTTAGTCAAATATTTTGAAAACACTCAACAACAACAAGCCTTGATCTCATTACGTGGGATCCGCTACATGAATCAGTTTTCTCTATTGTGTCCTATTGAGTGTCATATTCTCATTTAATTCTAATAGATTAAGATTATTTTTTATACAATATGCCCAAGTATTTTTTAGGTTTACCACTGTCATTCTTAACATAAGTCGAATCTAGAATATCTAATCTCCTAACCGGATCATTAGATGGTCAATGTTTAATGTAACCAAACCATCTAAGACGACTCTCTCTAATCATTTCAGCCAATGGACCCTATCACGTATATATGCGTTTCGTATTTTGTTTCTAAGTGCCAAACCACTCATCCACCTATGCATTCTCATCTCAGCAATACTTAACTTTGTTTTATGCTTTTCTTTTAAAGGCCAACATTCTCCGCCATAAAGCATTGCATGTCTCACCACCATCTTATAAAATTTTTCTTTAAGTCTAAGCAGTACTTTTCTATTACAAAATAGGCCTGATGCATTCCTCCATTTCAACCAACCAACTTGAATTATACTAACAACATCCCCAAGAATATCATCTTCACTTTGAACAATAGACCCAAGATATCTAAAATATTCAAACCTTTTAATAATTTGATCACCTTTTAATTACATTCAATATATTTAGTTTTACATCTACTAAAACGAAGGCCTTTAGACAAAAACAACTCATTTATAATATTTCTAAAGCAAAAGAACTCAATCATGCCTTCTTCGTAAGAGACACTTTGATCAAACGAAAGGTACACGTTAATCAAAAGAAGTTTAATTTTTTCTCAGATACAAGTTGATTTTCTTGATTTTGTGGCTTATGGCCCACAAAAGATAAAGGCTATTATTGAGTAGCCTCAACATCAATTCATTTCTAATATCAAATGTTTCTTTTTTTTCGGATTAACCATTTTCTATCATTAATTTGTCAAAAGGCTTCACTTCCAATGAAATATTTTATTTTGAAGCATCTCTCTGTCTCTTCCCGTTTAGCGCGCACATCACCTTGTTCTCATATTTCCTATTTTTAAGATTTTTTTATGTAGAACTGGCAAGCTAATTGTAGCTCTTTTCAAAACCCCAATCAACTATAGCTTATAAATTATGGCTAAATAGAATCCTCTAACATCTACGTTGATCATTTCCACAGCAGACATTAGCAGCTCGGAAAACAGTGACTATAAGGCATGAATGTTTGGACTTACATTTAGCATGCTTTCGGTTGTTAGTGGTGTAAACGCCCACCTGTAACAATATCCAAAAAACCAAGTAAGCAAAAGGAAGCAAGATGCAATTTCAACATGGTAATGCTACATTAACCCGGACCAAATCCACAATTAAAAAGACTTGCAATGCCACGCCATTACCTGTGACGCATTTATAATTCATCAAATATGTATAACTTGGTTTTTTCCAAACTAGCTTGGATATTGCTTGAAATCTTATTTTTAATTATATCTACAGAGTTCCACAAATAAAAACTAATTTAGATATGACTACAAATTTTAGTTCGTAAATAACCTATCTCCATCAAGATGAATATTTGATATAAAGGTTAATTAATGAGTAAAAAGAATAAATGAAGATGCAACTAAAACATGACTATGCTAAATTTCTTTAGTTTTTATTCCCGATACTAGTAACAATTTAATATGGGATATTTTTATTAGACATATCCATAGAGAAAACATCAACTAATGGAGAATTTCACATACCCTGTGCCCCGACCATTTCCTTCATCAGCATATGGATCAAAATTTTCTACTGTATCCTGTACACACACATACATATATAATATAGGAAAAGTGAGCTCTGTTATAGACAGCATTTTTAATATTCTTACCCTAAGGCCACCTGTCTTGTGCACGATTGGCACAGTTCCATATCGCATAGCATATAACTGATTTAGTCCGCAAGGTTCAAATCTTGAAGGCATCAGCAACATATCACACCTGATAGTTAAAGATGTTATATCAGTTCACCTTCATTTTATAATGATATGTATGCATTTAGTTTTGAATGAAAGGCATTTCCTACCCAGCAGTTATTCGGTGAGAAACTGGAACATTAAATCCAACCCATCCTCGAAACTTTTCTTTAAAGCTGGACTCTGTTGATCTCATCCAGTTTTCAGTTCGACGGTCTCCAGAGCCAAGCATAACCTAATTCAGAAAACAACCAGAAGGAAGAGAATATAGAAAGCAAGAAAGGAGCCTGATGCAAGAAGTTAGAAAACTTGCTACTATGTTAGTTTATATACATATGCATGTATGAATGTATTTATGTATGTAATCTATGGGAAAAAGTTCTCTCTTTACCTTCTCAATGCTTCTGCTGCTATCATATTGAAAGTCATAGTCATCTTTTTGTTAATGGAGCTATTGCCTCTAAACTCTGGATTTGGATGGATGACATATGTGAGAAATTGATATTTCATCATAATCATTTCATTAACCAGTTGACTGCTAACTGGTTATCTTCTGTGCCAGGTTAAAACCATACTCATCTCATCAATCCTTTGGTTTATTTAGATGGAAGGAAACAAAGCCAAACATAAAGATATCAAAATGAATTCTTATCATATCATTTGACGTATTAAGAAAAGAATTGCGCTTGCTAAAGCTCAATTGATTGATAGGAGAAGCTTTAAATATTTTAACTCTATTAGTACTTATTTTGAAATCCATTTCCCGGATAACCTGTACAAACCTATTATATGTGTTACTTGGTTAAAAACTAACATTAATTGAACTGAGATTAATATTAATTGTTCTGCTTCCAATGATTGTGGTGGCTAAGGAAGCTTGCTTAGAAATAATTTAGGAAATATGATTATAGCTTACACTTTTCTCTTTCCCCTTGTTCTTCTATTCATGCTGAATAATATGCTCTTAAATATGATCTTTCTTTAGCCAATATTTTGCAAATCAGGAATTTATGGATAGAGATGGATGCTTCCCTTGCCATACATCTCATTTCTGAATATGGTACCAAATCCACTTGTGGTACAGAGCTCTTCTATTTGCTGAGGGCGATTATGGATCTCCTTACCATGTTTAACTATAAAATCCCTCATGCATATCATGAGGGTAATGCTTGTGTTGATTAGCTAGCTAAATTTGGAATTAAATCTCATTCTATAACAGAATTTACCTCTATTAACAGCCTCTTGCAGCAAAAAGGACTTACTAATTTAGCTAAAATTGTTTTGCCTTACTTAAGAAGGTTTCATAACTTCTTTATGGTTTTGTTTCTTTATTTTGCGGTTTAGTATATGGTCTAAAAGTGTACATTAGGAAGGCTTTGATGTTTTCAAGTTCTAAGACTGTGAAGATTCTGCATGGATTTTGTACGCAGATCAGCGACTAGGTTATTTGGGGAGTTTGAAAATTGCAAGCAGAGAAATTCTAACTGTTTGGTTATTCATGTTGTCGTCTTAGCTGAATTTGTTGGCAGCTTTTCAATTTCGTTGGGATAAATTTAAAGATGGGTCCTTTAGGATGGTTGAATATCTTTTTATTTATATGAACCTATCCTTACAATTCGAGAGTTTGGTGTTCGCCCGTTCCTTTAAGTTGATGGTGCTTATTACGACAGTGATCTTTTCAGATTTTATGAGCGAGTAGTTTGCAGGTTTTTTTACCTAATTGAGCCTGAATATCTCTCTTATCACTAGATTTCTGTATTTAGTTTAATTTATATTTCCTTTGTAATATAGATTCACTTAGGTTTTTATATTTTATGAAACAGCTTGTTTACTACTTTAATTACTCTTTAAGGGTTATTCATACATACTGTATGGTTATCTTCCTTTGTGTTATTCTTTCATAAATATCAGGAAGCTTTAATTTGGATATTGTTGTATTATTTTTTTAGCTTTGGGTTCAAGTCTGGCAGAAATTGTCTTCTGTTATCCCATTTCTTAGGGTATTTTTAGTTATGTAGTTATGTTTCTATGCCGATAACCCACTTTTTGAATGGTAATTGGGAATTGTTGGATCTTTCCAGGGATCTTTATCTCTTTTTTTTTTATCATTATCACTGCATGTGGTAAGATGTTGTCTTTTCAGCA
>NW_018224877.1:193352-214210 GCF_001263595.1 Phalaenopsis equestris | reverse complement strand
TCAGCAGGATTTTTTTTTTCTTTTTTGCTTATATAATAACATTTTCTCGCTCAACACTATGCTTATTAGGTCATTTTATTGTGACCTTCCTACGTCCTATGAACATAAATCCGACCAAATTGGCTAAGAGGTCTGATATTTTCACTAAATATATTTACATGGATGTGTTGGCTGTTGGCAGTAGAGCAAAGTTTCAATTTTACTTAACCTGAAATTCCATTGTCTGCTTATTGGATTTCTTTGAGAATTTGCAGATTCATTCACATCTATGTCCTTTGTGCTTAGACTGATGTGTTCTATGATTTCCATAGAAATCCATATTTCTTTTGGGAATGAGCAGAGCTTCAATTCAAATCACTGATGCAAGGTGTTTTACTAAATTAAGAGTCTATTTGGAACAGCTGCAGCTTATTAAGAAGCTATTGCGCAGTAGCTGTGCAAAGCTGCTGTTGCACTGAAGCTGGTTGTCTATTTGTTTTTTGCAGTTTAGCCACAGCTATTTCCGAACAAATGATTTTTCTATCCCTATAGTATAGTGATGTTTATAATAGAACCTATCCTGCAATCGCATTTCATACTTGAAAAGAAATATCAAGTTCAAAAATTACAAGAAATAAAAATAGACACCTCACAAAATAGTGAGTAACACGACAATCAATTTAAAAAAAAAAAACTACTAAAATAACAATAAAAAATATGATAATATTGTTTGTAAAATGCACTTAGTTAAAGTCACGAGATACTCCTTCCTCTTAGGAAACTCTCCACGTCTAATAATTATCGACGGTGGAATCCTCCAACCCATCCTCCCACATAAGAAAGCCACATCTTTCTGTTCTTTTCCTCAAATACCCTTAAAATTGTCTCCCATAGTTACATGACTGTCGTGAAGTGAGCAGGAAACATTGTAGTCCACGGTAGAAGTAAAACGTTTTGGAGATATCGAAAGTCCTT
Organism: Phalaenopsis equestris; assembly: GCF_001263595.1. NCBI lineage: Eukaryota > Viridiplantae > Streptophyta > Magnoliopsida > Asparagales > Orchidaceae > Phalaenopsis > Phalaenopsis equestris. Next base: position 213,256 of record NW_018224877.1, on the reverse strand, counting down.
GAGCTCATATTTTCGAATGGGTTAAAATAATAAAGCACAAACTTTTAGTTTTAGGAGACTGTGAGGTCTCAGAGAACATAGCATAAACTAACGAATTTGTCACTACAAGAAGATTGTAGGCCTTATAAAAAAATGGTTATTGATTGCCTTTAAAACACATAATACCGAGCTCATATTATATGACCAAAAAAATCATCCAAAAGAACCTCAAGAGCCATATAACCAAAAAAAATAAGAGGAACTTGGTTGCCTTAATTGGGATTTCACGTGTGCCAAGAACCAATAGCAACATATAGGTCATCCACAAGAACCCTTAAGATCGAATATCTCATCAGAGACCTCAAAATTAAAAAATTAAACATACAATAAAAATTTAGATTATACATTATATCTACGGTTGGCTCATCATGTCCAAGTGGGAAAGAATACATACAGAACTAGAGAAAAAATTAAGATTCAAACTATAGATCATTGCATAAAACATTGATATAATAAATAATAAACGTTTTCATAACATATTGCAAATAAAGTATGAAACAAAAAAGTACAATCGCTCAATTCAGCCATCAATGATGGCATCAGTAATTTGTTCTCTTAACTTCATCATCTCCCCTACACCTTCCCAATCCTGGGTGTAAGTCTTAGGTAATTCACTTTCAATCTGTGATAAAGATTATCCTAGGCAATATTCATATGCTTCAACAGGGACATGTGAATGATCTTCATTAGCCCTATTGATGTCAATTTCTTTGCATGAAGGATATCACTAAACATAGTTGTGGAGAGTCATTGAAGGGACCACAATCTGCACTTGTTTAGGAAATGGATATGTCGGCATACCCCACATTATAACTCATTTTTTCTTCCAAAATCCAAATGTTCTTTCAATGGCACTGCGTAAGGACAAGTGTCTCTTGTTAAACATTTTTTTCCTACCCTGAGCGACATTGCTAGCTCTTTCAAAATCAAGAATATGGTATTTAATACCGAAAATGGCTTTAGAAACCCTCTTTGTAAGGGGTATCCAACATCAATAAAATAATATTTATCTGACAAAAAAATAATAATTAGTATTGAAGTAAAAAACACTATCTCATTAGTTGAGACTCAAGCAAACTTGGTGGTGGATGAGAAAAGTTGTATTTCTGAGTTATTGTGGCAATTTTGAATATGCGGCTTTCGTGTGCACTATCTTCTCAATCAGTCATAACAAAAATGAAACACATATTAAAGTCAAATACAACCACGACATTTTTTGTTCTTGATCTGCATCGCTCGATGAATGTTAACTTTTCATTATTCGAAGCTCCAGTACAGTTCTAAGAAAGTTAATAGGTAATCAAAATTACTGTGCTCATCTAAATTATGGAAAAAAGAATAAATAGAATTACCTGATCCTATGAAATCTCTAAGGGAGTCCTTTTAAATGTTGGTTCATCAGGTTTAATAATTTATAATGAGAAACTGACTAGAGCATTCTGTCCAATTAAAAAATATTTACTGATTATTTCTAATGAGTGTTGAAATTGCTCTGACACTTCTCATAGAATCATTCTGTGATAAAATATAGGCGGTTATTGCTAACACCTCTCTAAAAATTTTCCTAGAGAAGCCATGAAGTCCATGATTTATGTGTAGTTCTTACAATAGATCGATGAATGCGGGTTGTGTCATACGAAAAATTTTGTTGAATCTTATTGGGTGCCCTACAGGCAACTCCCCAACCCACTTATGGTCAATGTATGAAGATGTCATGCAATGAGAACGGGCAATGTACGAGTTATAGTACTCATATAGAAAACACAACGTAGTTGCAACTCTTTTTCTTTCTCTGACTATGTTATTTACTGTCTATGCAGCAAACACATATAAAAATCATTGAATTAGCTATTAGCAACACATTATTTAAACAAAGAACAACCATAAATAAACTCTGAAAAGCAAATAAAAAATTGTAGGATCCAGTATATCCAAAGCAACGAGAACAGTGTCCAAATGAAAAACAAATATAACTTGCCCAACTATAAATAATAAAATTTATGCATCCCCGCTGTCATAAAAAAAACATAAATAATGTGTCATTAGGGGTCATTATCATAAAAAACTCTCTACGGGTCGGGTCTTCAAGCAACTTCATGGAGAATAAATACAACGGCATATTCTCATAAATTTCTGAAGTTGCCTCCAGAATTGACATCCCCTGTCAGTACCATCTCAGGGTAATCCTATATGACTTAAATATTTAACTTTCATTTAATATCAACTAAAATCGTTTAAAATGTACTTTCATATATAAAATATTTTCTCCCATCTCTTATGACATTTCAAACTTTCAATAGGTAAAATACAGCTGAAAAACTTATTATAAACCATTTAATAAAATAATTATTCATTTACTAAATATTAATTTAATGCAAAAAAGAAAATAATCACTCATTTGTGCCTTAAGAGAGTTCTGAAATACTTAACGTTTTACTAACTTCTTTAGACACCCACCAATATTAAATGAATGTTTGTACCATTAGATAAGAATCCTATTTTCGATGGTTCGGCTAGGACAAGGAGGAGCTCTGGGGTTTTCGGTGATTTCGGCGTGAATCAATCTTTCTTCCTTGTTTGCAGTCTCGCTCCATTTTCCGGTGAGATCTCTCCATTTTCTCTTGTTTGTTTGCTTTTTTGTGGCTCTTGGTCCCCTTTTCGGATTTTTTAATGGCCAAAAGCTTTGCGGAGGCTCTGGCGGGTTCCAGCTCTACTTCAATTGGTCGTACAGGGCTTATCCTAAATGCTTTCCATGATGCTTTGGTTTTGGATGGTGATTATCATTTTATTAAGAAGACTAGTAAGAAGAATGAAAAGTTTGCTTGGTTTGTTTCGGAGGAGGAAACAAATATCCTTGCTTCATCTTGTAAGCATGTGTTGGTTACGAAAATTACTTTTGTTCTTCCTAAGCTTGAAAATATTAGAAGGGAATTTGAATCTTTGAAATTTATCGGTTTTTGGCAAATCGGCCCCTTGGATGGGAGACATATTTTGATCCAACTCTCAAATGATGAAGACTATACTCGTCTTTTTGCTCGCCGTTTTCTTAGAATTAATGATGTTTTCATTAAAATTTTAAAATAGACGATTGATTTCGATCCTAAATAGGAACCGCCCACAATCCCGGTGTGGATACGATTTCCCGGTTTGAAGTTTCACCTCTTTAACCATGAAATTTTGTTTTCTTTAGCTTCTGCTTATGGCAAGCCTTTAAAAATGAATGGTCCTACGCTAAATTTATCTCGCTCTTCTGAGACCCGCATTTTAGTGGAGTGTGATATCACGTTACCTTTTTGTGATGAAATATGGATTGGTTCGGTGCATCATGGGTATTGACAGAAAGTTGAGATCAAAAGGCACTCTCCTTACTGTTCTCATTGTCACATGTTTGGGCACACCCCCTCGCATTGTTATCATCTACATCCTCAACTTAGAAATGATGTTAATCGTCCTTTACATGCTCCTGATATCCCTCCTAAGAATATTATGAATGTTAATGCTAATGTTCCCTTAAATATTCATCCTATGGATGATGCTTCGCAGATTAATGAGGTAGGTAATTATGTTTCGAACCATAATAGCCCTCATGCTGAAATAGTTGTTGAGCAAAATGCTAATACATTACCTACTAATGTTGACGGGGAGCATCCTATCTCTCCTATTTTGGAGGTAGTGGGTGGGGTTACTATTGCTGGAAAAGATCCACAATATGTTGGCTCTACATCTATTGCGATGGAGGGCAAGCTTCCATTATATACGGGCAAGCTTCCATTAGATATTTTAAATGATAATTTATTTCCTGGTGTGAATATTTCTGCAGCTAATAATGCTATTAAAGAGAAATGGTTGGTTCAAAAGGCTAGCAGGAAGAAAGGCAAACATAACAATGAACTTATACATCTTGAATGGATAATATTATTCTTGATGGAAGATTTCATTCAGATGGAGAACAAGTCAGCACCTCTTATAGGTCTTCTAGGAGGGGTCGAGTTTAACATTTTGTGTTGGAATATTAGGAGAGTGGGGGACCCTTCCTCCCTTAATAGGTTGAAGCATTTATGAAGGATCCACAAGGTTCACATTTTTGCTATTTTTGAGCCTCTTGTTATTAATAATAAAGACCGGATTTGCAGGAAATTTAAGCAGTACAAAGTCTTTTTCAATAAAAATAATAAAATTTGGATTTTTTGGAAACATAATATTGATCTTACTATTTAAGAGAATGAGGAACAATTTGTGTTGCTTCATTTTAAGCTGTATATTTACTCCGCGTGGGCTACTTTTGTTTATGCTAGCTCTTTGCTTCAAGATAAATATTATCTTTGGCAAAAGCTTGCTATTATGGGAGAAGCTATTCATGATAACTGGTTTGTGGGGAGGATTTTAATATGATTATGACCCCTTCAGAAAAAAAAGGTGGAGGGAGTTGCAACTCTAGTTTGATCAATCGATTCTGCGACAAGATTAATGAAGCGGGTCTCTTTGATTTGGGTTTTACGGGTCCTTTTACTTGGCGAAGGAGATCCCTTGCCCACAGGCTAAATTGTTTTTTTTTGGTAATCAACATTTCCAAAACCATTTTCATGTATCTAGAGTTCATCATTTAAATCATGCTACCTCTGATCATAACCCCATTCTCCTTTCGTTTGCTTTCACGGTTAAATCGGTTTCTTATCATTTTAAGTTTCTTAATATATGGATCACTCATGACTCTTTTTTGGATCTTGTTAAACAAGAATGGAAAGTTGAGTGTGCAGGTAACCCTTGGTACAATTTGTGGAAACTTCATAAAAAACTTGCTATGCAATTAAGAAAATGGAATTTAAATGTGTTTGGTAATGTTCACAAGAAGGTTCAAGAGGCGCAAAGGATTGTAGATAATCTCGAGGAGCAGGTTGTTTGTTCACCGCACCTTGTGGATGAGTTAGCCTCGGCTCACGCTAATCTTTTGGAGGCTATCTCGATAGAAGAAGGTTTTCTTCAACAGAAAGCAAATGATATTATTTTTTTCCAATGCCGACCTCAACACTAAGTACTTTCATGCATCCATTAATCAAAAGAGGAATATCAATACTATTCTTAAAATTAAATCTCCTTATGTAAGTCCTCTAACTCGTGATGAAGATATTGGTAAACGCGCGGCTTATTTCATGGATCTTCTTATGACCAAATCTCATATTCTTCCGGTTAATGCTTCTCTTTTTGATAGTGAACGGGACTATGTCTCCTCTTTTTCCCTTCATGATGTTCCTACTGAGCAGGAAATCTTTAATGATTTCAAGGATATTAATACCAACATGGCCCCTGGGCCAGATGGTTTTACTGTCTCCTTCTACGTTTCTTGTTGGGGCATCATTAAAAAGGAAATTATTCTTGTTATTCAAAGTTTCTTTCGTGGGGAAGATCCTAGGAAATACTTTACCTCTGCTATGATTGTTCTCATTCCTAAAGGTACTGATAAATCAAGTTGGGACAAATTTCGGCCTATCTCCCTCACTTCGATTATTTCTAAAGTTTTGAGTAAGTTGATAATTTCTAGAATTCAACCTCGTCTTCCCAAGATTATCTCACCTCAACAGGCAGTCTTTGTTAAAGGTCGTGAAATCACTAATAATATCTTATTTGCTCAAAAACTTACTAAGGATTTTGATAAGAAATGTCGGAGCGGTAATATGATTCTTAAGCTTGATATTAAAAAGGCCTTTGAGACGGTTAATTGGGATTTCATTATCAACATTTTGTATGCGCATGACTTCCATCACAACTTCATTTCTCTTATTAAAAGATGGCTCATAATAACCACTACAGTGTTATGGTTAACGGTAACACCTACGGGTTCTTTTCTGCTCAAAGAGGCATTAAGCAAGGTGATCCTTATCTCCGACAATTTTTATAATTGTTTTTGATTATTTCTCTCGTTTGATCAATGAAATGCAGCAGAAAAAGATGTACACTCACTTTCAACATAAGTCCACAGTTTTGGTTAGCCACCTTGCTTCTGCGGATGATGCTGACCTTTTCTATGATGTCGGTAAAAATACTATTAAATTGTTGATAAAGGCGCTAGAGGAATTCCAACAAACTTCTGGATTAATATTTAATAAAGATAAATGCAATCTCTTTTTTGGCAAGAACGTTAATCGCTCTGTTGCTTCTTGGGCTATCTCGTTCACTAGGTGTCATGCATCTACTCTCCCTCTCAAGTATCTTGGTGTTAATTTGTTAAGGGGACGCTGGAAGCAAACTCAATTTGATGATGTTGTTGAGAAAATCATGTCCAAAATTGAGAACTGGAGGAATATATTTCTATCTAATGATGGCCACCTCACCTTGCTCAAAAGTGTTCTATTCAGCATTCCTATGTATGTTTTGCAAATTCTTAATCTTAAGAGGAGAACTCAACACACTTTAGAGAAGATATTTAATTGTTTTCTTTGGTCTGGAAGTCATACTAGGAAGCATTGGTCTTCTTTCATAAAGTTTGCAAACATATGAAGGCTGGCGGGTCAGGGCTTAAGAGTCTTAACCAAATCTCTGAGATTAGTATGTATAAGTTATGGTTTAAATTTCGCTCAAATGACTCCCTATGGGCTAATTTTTTGTACCACAAATATTGTTCTAAACATCACCAGGCATTGGTTCACTAGAAAGTGGGTGGAAAGTGGGTGACTCTAAGATTTGGAAAGCAATTATTAAGGCTAGAGCTACGGCTTCGAGGCTAGAGCTACGACTTCGAAATTCATTTTTTGGGATGCTGGACAGGGCAACATCTCGATCTGGCATGACCAATTGGGTCAAGGTGAGGTTACTTTCCCTCTACAACATGGTTTTTCACACGACTCGATTCTCTCGGATTTGTGGCTGCATGGTAATTGAGATGTTAATAAACTTAATATTATTTTTGGTGAGCAAGCTACTATGATTTCTAAAATACCTCTAAAGACTAATACTAGGGACTGCCCTTTGTGGAAATCTATTGGTTCTCTTTCTCCTACTAAAATGCTTTTTGCTAACCTTTATCAATTTAGTGAATGGAGATGGGGGCATGTTATTTGGAATCGTTTTATTTCTCCATCCATTCCATTCTTTTTGTGGAGATTTTTCCTCAAAATGCTACCATTAGATGATATTTTGAAGCTTAAAAGTTTTAAATTGGCTTCCCAATGCTATTTGTGTAAAAGTGATTTTGAAACGGTTACGCATCTTTTCTTTAGTTGCCCTTTTGTTGTTGATACTTGGAACATTTTGGGCAATCATTTTGCTATAAAATGGTTGAATTCCTTTTTGATTGCTGATTTTCTTAATGTTTGGAGAGATGCGGCCTAAGCTGATTCGAAGTTGTTTTGGTTTCCTCTTGTGGTTCTTTGGTTCATTTGGCGAGAAATGATGCTAAATATAGCAATACTAGGTGTGCTCCTTCTATTACTGCTTCTAATATTATTGCTCATTTTCATTGAGCATGTCATGCTCTCTGCTTATATGGTACTGCTGATCGGTCTAAAATGGGTAGGAAGACCATCTTCATTAGATGGAAACCCCCAACTTTAGATTGGGTCAAATTCAATTTTGATGGTAGTTGAATTCCCAACGCGGCTGGTGCGGGGAGGTTCTTCGGAACCACTCTGGGCAATGTTTGTTTTTCTTCGCTTCTCTGATCCTGGCCTCATCTCCTTTGGAGGCTGAAAGTTGGGGTTTTCTATTGACTTTACAGATTGTAATTCGCCTCAAAATTTACAAGATTATTTTTTAGACAGATTCTCAAATTCTTATAGATGTGTTCTCAAGGGCTTCTAAATCTCAGTGAGATTGATTTGATTTATATTGAATAGAATTTGGGATACTATACATAGATCCAACTTGAATATACAAATATCTTACATTTATAGAGAAGGCAACTCTCCTGCGAACTGGTTAGCAGGTACGGACAGAAACGCTAATGAGGTTATAAGTGATATCTCTCCCCTTCCACAGCTTCATCCTCTTCTTAATAGGGACCAACTTGAAACTCCATATATCACATTATAGTTGGGTTAACCTTTCAGCTTCTCTGCATTTTTGTCTTGCGTTATTTTCCTCAAGGGTGATTTGTTTCTTCGGTTTTGAAGTTATGGCTTGCATGGCGTGGGATTTTCTCCTTTTAGTCATCAATTATGGAGTTGTTGAAGATTGGATTTCGGTTGGGGCTTCCTGCCATATGATTTCTGGTTATTTATTTCTTTTAATCAGGTTATAGGTGTTGGGGCGTGGGGGTCTTGCTGAGTCATGTGGTTGGATTCTTTTTATTGGTTTTGGGGGATTTACTGCAAGACATTTGAAATTTAAAAATTTAAAATTTGAAATGGTCCTAGCTCATGTTCAGCCAGTTTTGAGGTCAAATTGAACCCGGGTCAAGCCCGAACTCGTGCCATGCTATTTAAAAAAATACATCAATTTTTGTGTCATTTGTGTGCGTGCGTAACCCTAACAATACGGGTGTCATTCCTAGCTTAAGTTGACGTTCCGGACGCGTCGGCGCGGGGTTCGGCATCGGGGGTCGGCCGGACGAGTTCGCCGATGGGCGAGTCAATTCAAGTCAAAGTCGTGTGTGGTGCAGTGAGTGCGTGAATTACGGCGTTCGCGAGTAATCGAGTCACAAAGGGCTCACCTAAGGCTGTTTGATTTTATAAAAACTTATTTTTGGGCCCTCTACATGTTGATCCTTAGTCCTTGCAATTAGAAGTGAAGTGCTTGGAACCACTCATGCGATTTCTTCACAAAAATGAGTCAAGAAGTGGTTTGAAGTTCTACGGGAGGTGAGCTCCATTACTAGTTTGCTAAGATGATCAACAAAGAAGTCCTAAGGCTAGATTTTGGGTTTTTGAAGTAGGAAACTAAGACCTCACTAAAAATGAGGTCAACAACAATGTAAAAACATAATAGGACATTCAATGACTCGAGATAGGCTACAATTTTTTACTGTCGTGCCTTCACTCTCCGTGTTATCGTCTTGAAAGTAGTAGAGTCTAGCTGCCCTCCTAACAGTTCCAATCATCCTTCCCGAATGATGTTCCTGAAAAACACAACCATCAGAAAATATATTAGCAACGCAATCAATGTCACTTACCAACTTGATGACTGATAATAAGTTACATTGCAATCGAAAAACACATATGACAGACTAAAGAGTTAGATCAGTCGTTAATAAAATTGGTAAATTTACCAGTAATGGGGCTACATGATACATCAGCAATTCTGACGTTATTTTTTTTCCAAAGCACGGGTTGGAAGTCGAGAAAGCTTACGAGCAGTCAGTCATGTGATTTATGGCACCTGAACCAATAATTCATAAGATTAGAGGAGTAAACTATGAGCGCCATAAGAAGAGTACCTTGTTGGACATGGGACACCCGCAAAGAGTTGATTGGCTTGAAGAAACTTGATCAATTGCTCCATTTGGTTTTTCAAGGATTCAAACGATTCCAAGGTATTCCAAGTAGGAGTCGGTTGAGTCGTGCTTTGTTCGGTTATCGTCTTGAGTCCCTTGGAGCAAAGGATTTGGCCTGGCTTACCGTGAAGTTTCCAACACTTTTCTCACGTATAATTGGGTTTGTGACAATAATCACAAGTTGGGTGGCAATTCTGGGGTGGCAATTCCAAGGTGCCATAAAAGAGAGGTGGGCGTTATTTGAGATCGAGGCGGATGACTCAGCTGAAAGAGTAAAAGTGTCGAGCATGACAAATCTTCTGCTTTCTTCCCGACGAATTTCAGTAAAATCAACTTGACTGGAAGGAAGAGGGTCCCGACCAATAATACGGCCCCGAACTTCGTCGCGATATTTGTTAAGACCAGCAAAGAATTGGAACATACAATCATTTTCTACGATTTTCTGGAAGAGAGATAAATCAGCTGGAGAATCTCAAGTGTAGTCGTAGTACAAGTCACATTTCATCTATAATGCAACAAGGTCATTATAGTATTGGGTCATATCTTGACCTCTGTTTTGCCTCCCGAATCTTCTTAGATACCTCATAGTGTTGGACGGAATTTCCTATATCGAGTAGGTACCACGGGCAGCCTTTCAGAGAGCACTAGCTGAAGGGAGGAATATCTACAAACGAAAAATTGAAGTTTTCATGGAGTTGATCAAGCAAGACATGACCATGGAGTTGTCCGTTTCCTAAGCTCCATACGTGGGTCAATCTTTGGAGGCTCACAAATCATATTTGTGAGATGATTGAACTTCTTACGCCTTTTGATGAACAAGGATACCACTTGTGACCATTGCAGGATGTTATCACCGTTAAATTTATGAGTTGTAATCATGAAATTCACATAGTCTTCCGGTCCTCCAGTCTGCAAGGGAGCGAAGGTTGGAGTCGATCCTCCAGTGGAGTGAAAAATGCCTTTTAATGATGATTTATTGAAAGAATCAGCCATAACTCCGACTGAGCAAAAAGATATTATGACTCTGAGTCATCGATGAATTTTGGTAAAATCACGACAAATGGATACAGCTACGAGAATTTTTTTCTGAAGAACAGCGGAGGTATCTGGCAAACAAGAACCTGCAGGAAGATTTTGGAAGGACAAAAACCTGCAAGTAGAGCAGCAAAGGATAAACCTCGTAGACAGGAACGCTTTGGACCGCTACAGGGCTACAGGAATTCTTGCTGCAGGTGGAAGACAACCGGCTGGGAAAGCTCCTTGGCTCACAGAAGTTTTCTCACGGCTAACAGGATTCTACGGTAGGATACCAATTTATCACGGTTGATTGGAATCTCATGGGACAAGGGTGCTGGAGGTTCTCACGGCTGACAGGATTCTCAGCGCTAAAGGTTTCTCACAAGAAAAGGAAAAATTACTGCTCTCATGGGGAAAATAGCAGCAGGAAAACCTGCTAGAAAGGGAAATCAAGTGGAGGCAGCGACTATTGAAACTAGTAGAGAAGGCCAAAGGCTGTTGGATCTAGGTTTAGTCTCTGATACCATGTTGAAATTCGTAATAAAATAACTCAATTTCTTTGACATAAGGAGGGATATTTAAACTCAATTACATTAAGCATAATAATGGAAGGCAATAAAATAAGAATAAAATAACTCAAAAAAAAACAAAAATTGAATAAAGCAAAAGGGGAAACACATAATCAAAGAATAAAATAAAAAAATAGATAATAATGGCGTAAAGATAGCCATTATAATCTAATACTTATAAATAAACGTACAAGAGCTTTTACTAAGCATCTCTTACTTTTATTTTTGTCATATAAAAATCTTTCACATAATCACTAATCCTTTCTCACTAGCCTACAAACTATTTATATACATTAAATAGAGGTTTTAAAAAAAGTGAAGTAGAATAATACAACAAGGGAAGAAATAGATATTCAACAATTGGAATAGGCAAATTTACCAAGAGAAGAATCTAATTTAATGTAAACAGACCTTTAATTTAAAATAAAAATTTGATAGATAAATAAAAAATATTATGCTAAACTAATGGCCAAAAGCTACACTCAAATCCATGACACTAAATAGCTTAAAAAGTTTTGTTCCAACTGCTACAATCAACATTGTTAGAGCTTTATGATCATTAGCAACTAATAAGAACTGATAGATACAACAATTTGATGTGAAAAAGAATTTTTAATAAAGAATAAAAGATAAATAAGCTAATAAAGCCACTATATTGGATGAAGCCAAGTGCATGGTTTGGAATGTTCGCCAAAGTAACATTTAATATGAAATATAAACAAAGTAAAAAAAATCATATATTTTTTTTAAAAACACGACTTCAGCGAGAAACTCCATACAACTAGTTTATTTTCACAAAATTACAATGATATCTAATAACCAAATGAAGAAAATTTTAAAGTAGAAGTTGGCCGCCAGCTAGTCTTTTCTTAGAGCTTATGTTGCACACGGTCGATATAGAATCTTCATATCAAAAAATGCATAACAGACCTATTGAAACAAAGAGATAATTTAGGAAGCAAACCTATTCAAAACCGCACAAAGTTAATATTAAACATGAATATGCTCCAAAAGAGATGGCAATTAAAAAAACTATATTGAAAAGTGTTGGGAAAAATTATCTGCTTATCATATACTTGACATAATATTCTATTGGTTGTTGAAATGACTAGTTGATTTACAAAAACCTTTAAATAGTAATATCCAAGTGCAGCAATATAATTATATATTATTTAAAAGGAACATTAAGCAAAGGAAATTCTATTCAAAATGAGTGAAAATACGACTCTTAAAACATACAAAAATAAAGATTATGTGGCTTCTACGGTCGACAAGAGATGAACTTCAGAATATTGCACTTCCTTAGAATGTAAGTTCATGCCTTAAATAAAAAATGAAATATGATAGTAACATCTAGCATGAAAACTACATTTAGATGCAATGCACTAAAAATCCATGACTTTATATGATTTAAAAGTAAAAGAAGTTGATAATTAACTTATAAAAAAAATGTTTGGCAAGTAATCTACTATGTACTCATTGGAAATCACAGGTGAACAACTTGTTGACATTATCACAAAGGTTTATCAAGGGCAATCATTCAATTATTAGGAAAGTATGGAATGGATGACATCCATACATTTAATTGCTGTAAAGTATAGAAAATTAAATAAATGTCACCAGTAGAGAACCAAGCCCACCAAGATTTCCATCCTATTTCCTTCCTCATTTGTTGCCACCACATTGATTTACGGAATCCCTATTGCCAACTCATCATTCGCTGAAGTATAGTAATTATTTAGTAGAAATTTTTCAGTCAACTCATCAAACCACATATTATTATAATTGCGTAGTTTTTATTCATTAATTTTGTGAGTTTCCTATCAGAAACACTCCAAGGATTATATAAATGTAACATAAATGATGAAATAAGAAATTCAACCAATTCTTGTCAAACATAATTTCAAGCTATTTGTTTGGATTAGAAGCATTAACAGTTTCAATGATGCTGGTCATGATTGCAAAAAAAGAAATCCATAATTTTGGCAGTTTAAGGTTTTGATAGAGATTTTAGGCATCCTACCAAAATAGCATAAAATTATGGATAATATTGAGACACTGCCTTAAATTGAGAAAAAATTCATAGGAAATGGAATTTGATCATGCATTCTTAACTTCATAAAATGAATCCTGCGGGATGAAAATCAATTAGGTGTTAAATGCTACTATAAAATTTAACGGGTTTTAGACAATTTACAAATTGGACGTCATGTTGCAAGAGCTCTGGGATGGCCATCATGATTAGATCGGTGCCCTTCTGGTAGTCCAATCTCCCAATGAAGCCAATCTACAAGTCCAACAACAATTGATAACAAAGATGACAAGAACAGCTTTTCAAGGAGAAACAAAAATCAACTAAGAGTTCCTATTAACCAATGGGCATTCTGGCCTAATGGCAAAGCCTAGTTCCTTCTGCAATGCAGCCTTGCATTTTGCCTGCGATTGGATATCATGATAAGAAGTACGCTATCTGTCTTTTAGACATTCACAATTAATGAAGCAATATACAAAACCAGAATTTAGCATATCTAGTACTTTTCCAGAGAGATTGTCGACAGAATAGTGAAATGGGATGTGTTTGTCAAAAGCAGGATCCCATTCAGCAACATCAACACCATTTGTGATTCCTGGTCAATAAATGAAGATCAAATGAAATCATAATCCTCATCCATAAGGCGCCATTGGGATCAATTTTGTTTTATGTTTTCGATTTTTCTTTTGTTTTTAAAAACGTGTTTTTTTGGTGTGCTTCTTACATATGCCTATCTTTTGTTTTTAAAAACGTGTTTGTTTGGTGTGCTTCTTACATATGCCTATTTTTTTGTTTCTAAGAACAAATTAACATGTTTTTTAAAATACTAAAAATAACATTTTGGTATTTCAAGTATTTACAAAAATAATCATATCTTAATCAAACATGTTTTGTTTCAAATCAAAACATAAACATAAGAAAATAAAAATAATAAATAGAAAACAAAAAAAAAATCCCAAACAGTTCCTTAACCTTCCATGAAAAAAGAAGTACAAGGAGAGACAAATCACCATTCAGAACAGTCTTTCGGTTACTTAACAAGCCTTCAAGGCCGCAACCACCTTCACTAGTTGTTATTTCCCATGCATAACCCTATCATTAGATGTCAAAATTTCTATATGCATAAAGAAAATTATCTAAATCACTTGTAAATATTTAGACCCAAAAATTCTTTAGTGGAGCCAAATGGCAAAAGCATCTTAAAGTAGTATGTTAAACTCACCTGACTTACTGTAACTATCCGATCAGCTGTAACAATAGCGCCCTTTAGAATATTTACAGTCTCACCCTTGTCAAGTGCATGTGTTCTAGCCCAAGTGGGAAACACCCATTCTACAGCCCCATACCACTCTGGTGGCAACCCCAAGTTGGGGTATGTAGCTGCTGGCTCCACCCCCTTGCATGGATAGCATGCAATAGGTCAAACATTAAGTGACAATATATATACCAATGATAGGCCAAAACATACATTATTAGTGTACCTGATGTGCTAAGTTGTGTATAACAAGAATGCTGCGGGCAAATTTATAAACACCATGAGGACGATACTTTGACGCCAAAAGTCTGAAAAGCAAGATAAAAAAATGTTGGATAAGTCTATCAAATAAAGTAGTTGAAAATCATTAAATAATCAAGCGGACTTGCATATAACAAAAGTTAGATGGGAAACTTTAATATTCTATGAAGAGACATTAATTTCTGATACCATAATCATACTCCTCCTTATAACCTCAGATTATGCTAGGCAAGAAGTATTAATTGTCAAGTGCCAGAAGAATAGTTCATCACTCACTGAAAAGCTACTTTGATGGTGGAAGCCTGACCTTCATTCGTAAGTGTCAGAAGCATCGCACCAAAATAACTAGGGGGAATAAATGGTTGAAAAGCTATAAGGAATTACCATTTCAATGGCCAATAAATTGTATGTTTTGGGTTCAATAAAAACAAATCTACTGCTTATCTTCACAATAAATCCAGGTTAAGAACATATAAAACGATCAAACCCTACAAGCTAAAAATATATAGTCATTATACCTAGATTCTCCGAGTGAAAAAGATATAAAGAAAAAAAAGTTTTTGTGCATCAGTCAATCATGAACTTAAGACAGAACATATAATAAATAGTTTTGCCACCTACATTGGAACTAGACCTGCATGCCAATCATTAACGAGGAATAGGCAGTTCTGTCCATAAGTATAACCTCCTAATGGTAGTACTAAGGGAGCCTCACAAGCGGCATGGCATAGTACCGTGAACCTAAACTGCACAGTGAAACCAAATCATTAGCACACCGAAAGGGCTATTATATAGTCCAAAGAAAAAACTTTCCTGATGAATAGAAATACCTGATTATCTCCAAAAGACCCGTTTTCATCACTATATGGGTTCCCAGGTCTGTGATAAGAAGGATGGTCAACAAAAACCTGAACCATAAATATTTTGATAAAAAAAACAAGAATTTAAATTAAGCAGACTAGCAATTAAATTATTAGAAACAGGATATTACTAAAGCAAAGTACACACAATATGCAAATGGTAATCATCCATAATACTTGGCACAGTAAGATTAATTAGACATTTCCCAACTCAATGAGAATGAAGAAACAATAAGAGTTCCAACAAACACTGAAGGTTCAGCAAAGTTAACAACATGAACGATCAAGAAATCAGTTGGAATAAAAAGGTTAAATCATTCCTTGTCCATGCATAAAGTCATAACTTGACAGTATCATTATTGATAAATTGTTGATATATTATAGCTTGTTTCTTTCCTAAAAGGTGAATGTTAAAGCAGGAAAACATATGAAATGGAATGTTGAAAGATATAAGGAAAGGCAATCACCCAATCAACACCAGCCCTGTACTCATGAAAGAAAGCAACCTCTGGCTGTCCTCCAAAGCAAGAAACCTTTATTCGGACCCCCGTATCAAAAGCAGCGGAATATTTTTCATCTGAGGTGCCATTTAGATATCTTGGAGACACTACCATCACACGGTGAAAACGAGCGGCAAGAGCAATAGGTAAAGAACCACACACATCCGCAAGGCCGCCTGTTTTTGAATAAGGAGCAGCTTCGGAAGTAACAAAAATAATGTTGCGCTGCACATTAGTTAGAAGCTTCTTTTCTTTGTTGTTATCCTCTTGTTCTTCTTGTTCTATGGTAGCAAATGTTTCAGTTGCAATACCTGCCTTTTCAGTGGCACATGGAATGTAAACTTCAGGGCTCCCTACACAATTTGTTTGATTATAATAAGCTGTTTAAAAAGAATACCAAGCAATTGAAAATTAAAAATTGGAGGTCGATACAAAAGTTCAACTATACTACAATCCAAACAATCAAGTTGGTTAGGGAGGGTCAAGGAAAAAATGGAAATTTTGTATAAAATTTCTTGTACTTAATCTTCTTGTGGAAATAGAAAATAGTTTTACAAACTTATGAACAAGGACAATAGTTTACCCTATTTTGTAAGATGGCAAGTGTAATTCTTAAAACCATGGCACATATGATAAGGTTTCTTAATACTCTAACAAATATAACGTAGTTCTTAAAACCCTAAGAAATACATCTGAGTTATTTGTAACTCTGGTCTGGTATTACTACAGAATTTATTATGAAAGCATGTACTACTTACAAAGTTCGTATATGAACCCAAAAAAAGCACAACACGTTTTTTATGTCCTCTGCGGTTCAGGTAGCTTCCCCTTGATGTGACAAGCTCATCCACACTCCCCCACCATGATCAAGCTCAAAGTTTATAATGACTATGGCAATCTCACCATGAAACCATGCATTGAAATCATGGGCTTATGAAATCCAACTATCCATACTACGATTTTGAAATACCTCATCCTCCCTCCACACATCCCATGCACTTTTGGTGAAGAGATTAAATGAATTTGACCTGAAAATGGTAAGAAAAGATAAAAGGTAGATGGGGAAAGATGAATGCAAGGTTTAAGAAATGGGGGAGGGAGTTAATTAGTTTTTGGAGATAGGAAAGGTATGTTGGAGAAACACAGAAGTAAAAGCATAATGGGAAAAACAATGTTTAATGCAAATGAGGGTATTTTATTAGATTTTTTGAATTCAATTAATAAGGCTGGTAGGGGTTGAGGGCAAGCCAACAAAAGGAAAGTTTACAGTCTGACTTGTGAAATATGATAGGCTTTTAAGTGGTGTTGAGATGGGAAGGGTTACTTTAGGCTAGGTATATAGTAAACTATGATAGTGGATTAAGGAAAAGAAGAGTGAGCTTTAAAAAGGGAATAAATGACAAATACAATAATCCACATGAGACCTGAATTTGTTTGAATCAGAAAAGCAAAGGAATAAAAACAACTTAGAATACAATTGAATTCAGTGGAGAGTTAGAGCACCATATTAGTAACACTGGTTCCAAATCTCATGCAGATCTAGATTGATTTCATATGGAAACTAAAGTATATAGTAAGCAACTTAATATAAAAAAACAATAAAAAAAAGTAATATTTTAGCACTTAACTAACCCGCAGAAATGACAAATGAACTCAATATGATGTAAAATCTGAAGTGTTTAGATATAATACAAGAAATGTTGTTTCCAATGTTGTAGGGTTATAAGGAGGTTTAGTTAGGGAAAAAAAAATAAAAACAACATGTTTTCACAAGTAACATTGAAAATGGCAGACACTAAGATTTTAGCAAAAACCTATTCCAAATTTTAGGAACCGTGCTTAATTTAATAAGAAAATGATTAAGATAGCAAGTACAACAACGACAACAATAATAACCAAGCTTTTATCCCCCAAAATTGGCTACATGAGTCATTTTTCTCCATTGTGTCCTATTGAATGTCATATTTCATTTTATTCTAATAGATTAATATAATTTTTTATATAACATGCCCAAGTCTCTTTAGGCCTATCTCTACCTTTCTTACCAAAAGTTAAATCTAAAACATCTACTTTATTAACAGGATCATCAGATGATCAACGCTTAATGTGACCAAACCAACTAAGATGACTCTCTCAAATCTTATCAGCCACAAGAGCCCAACATTTTCACAGGTATATTCATTTCGTAATTTTTCTTTACGTGAAAAGTCACTCATCCACCCAAGCATTCTCATCTCGGTAACGCTTAACTTAGTTTTATGCTTCTGTTTTATAGGACAACATCCTAAACCAAAAGACATTGCAAGTCTCACCACCATCTTATAAAATTTTCCTTTAAATCTAAGCGATACCTTTTTATCACACAATAGGCCTTATGTGTTCCTCCACTTCAACCATCCAACATGAATTCTACTAATAACATCCCCAACTATATCACCATCATTTTAAACAATAAACCTAAGATATCTAAAAATTCACTACTTTTGAATGACTTGATCATCCATTACTACAACCGCACCACTAGATCTACTATTACTAAAATTACATTTCATGTATTCAGTTTTAGATTTACTTTTATCAAACAATGACTCGTGGCAATTTAAAATGGATAGTACACCAATGATCATGCCAAACGAGATAAACTAGCGATCAAGTCCATTTTCAACCTAAGACATAAAGCTTGTGGAGAGTCTGCAAACATACTTCAACTATCATATCTATAAGTAAACAAAAACTCCGCGTGCTTTAACAATCTTCCCATGTATGAGAACTCTCTGCATAATCCGTTACTACGTGATAAAAGAAGGCTTTCCAGCCGTATCAACTATCACCAACAAGTGCTTACTCAACAACATGGATGCATCATAGGACTCAACCCAGCTTTTGAACCTCACGCAATGGTGATAAATGGCTGCCAAGAAACATGAAAACCACAGACTGCGTAAATCACTCAAATTCCAACCAAACCACTGGTTGTGACACCATTTTTTATGAAGGTTGAACTGAAAGAAAACCTATGTTTGGTTAAATACTGCAATGCTTTAACTAGCTTTCTACCCTAAACATTAATAAGTCTATGAGTAAGAACCATTTAGAAGTTCTATTCCGACATATTTTTTTAATTATTTGACGTAGAATTAAACCTAAAATCCCAACTACAACATAAATTGATATAATCATAACAGCATACTACGACAGGTATATAAGCATAATACATCAAATTAAGTAAGCATCTTAAATCGCAACACAAAATATTTAATGGAAAAAAGATCACTTTTATTCATAACATCCATTTCTCGTTATTCTTAGGAGCTACATCCAAATCAACTGTTTCATTGAGGTGGAGGGGTCCTTTCTTCTTGCCGTTCTGCATCACTCACTCTCCGGAGGGTTACCTGGTTCATCTGTTTCTTTGACTTGGAGTAGCCTCTTCTCCTTCTTCTTCTCTAAAACACATTTCATCGGCTGCAAGCATGGGAGTCTCTTGCTGGAAAATCCGGCCGCCGCCCGCACCGTACGTCGACGCCGCACCGCTGGGCTAGAAAGCGAGAGCGCAACAGAGAACTGGGCCGTGTAGAACGGACGCAGAGCTTCCATTTAAATAGAAGGAGAGAGAATCGAAGTAAAAATGCTTGAAAAACAAAGAGATACGTTAGGGAGACGGAGAAACAGACAGTGGGCTACGCTGAGAAATGCCTGGTTGGGTTTATATCAGTGAAGATCTATGAACCGATAAGCAGCAACAAGACAACACAATTTTTAGAATATTATATATAAGGCTGTTAACTTGACTCGATGTTGGTGAACAGCTAGAATTTGTTAGGCACCTTCGTTAAATCAAACGAGTGAAACTATAATAATTTTTTAGGTTTGAAATGTAAACGAGCCGAACACGATTAAAAGTTTGTTCGCTCATGTTCGGGTCGAATTCCCTCGAAAATAAATAA
>NW_018224877.1:187274-193339 GCF_001263595.1 Phalaenopsis equestris | reverse complement strand
TATGTGTGTGTGTGTGTGTGCGCGCGCGCGCGCGCGTGTGTTCATATATATGGCGGTAACCTTTACTCTGCTAGGGTTTTGGGAACTATGGCTGTGCGGCTCCTTCCTTCGTTTCCTATAAATTGTTGTGCTTTTATTGTCTTTGATGTACTGGTGTTTCTGCTCTCATTTACCGCATGGTGGGGTATTTTTTTTGTCCCCTTTTGAACTAGTATGTTACTATTCCATTGGATTGGCTCTCCTCTGTTTGTTTTTTGCCAATTCAAGTTGGTGTTTCTTGCTCCCTTGTTCTTTTTAATGTATCATGGATGCTTCCCTGCAAAAAGCTGACCACAACTATGTGGGTAAAACTTCTTATGTTGCAGTCACTTCTTCTAATGGATTGCATGGTGACATATTGGTGTTCCCTCAATCCTACCATGATGCTTTGGAGGTGATGGGGAAAGCTATCTTTTTAAGAAAGGCACAAAAAAGGGGGGTAAACACGCCCTCATCTTTCCTGAATCTGAAGTCTCTGATCTCTCAACCAAATGCAGTTTTTTCTTTGATTGGAAAATTCCAATTGGCTCATCCCAAAATGCATTTTATCAAAAAAAAAACCTTTGATGATTTCAAGCTATCAAGTTACTGGAAAGTGGGCTTATTTAATGGCAGAAATATCATGATACATTTGTCGAACGAGAAAGATTATGCATGAATCTTTTTTTCCAAAAAGCTCATTATTATTGATGGCATTCAGATGAAGTTGTTAAAGTGGACACCCAAGTTCGATCCTGGCAAAGAACTCTTCATTGTCCCAATCTGGTTTAGAATCCCTAGTTTGAAGCTTCATTATTTCAACCATAAAGTACTCTTCTCAATTGGTGCATTACTGGGTAGGCCTATGAAGCTTGATATATCCACTTTCAATCTGTCAAGACCCTATGTAGCTCGAATCCTTGTGGAGAGGGACATCACTCTTCCCCCCATTGATGAAGTCTGGTTAAGCACTAACCACAATGGTTATTGGCAACCTATGACTCTAGATTAGTCAATGTTTTTCGAAATGAATATATCACAATGGTTATTGACTAACCACATTGACACTAGATTAGTCAATGTTTTTTATGAACTTGAAAGAGGGTAAAGAATAGGATTGATCCTACTTGACACACACTATACATATATATATATATATATATATATATATATATACTTGACACAATACAAGTTTCGATTCTCTCTCCTTCTATTTTCAAGCATTTTTACTTCGATTCTCTCTCCTTCTATTTAAATGGAAGCTCTATGGGATCAATATGTTTGAATTATGTTTTACATTATAGTCAAAAGAATTTATTCATAAGCATTTCCAACTTCCCTATGGGATCAATATATAGGACTCCATTAGAACCCTTTATTACTTGAGTGATGCGTATACTTGCGTTATTATTATGGGTTTGGTAGTTTAAAGATTTTAAAAGATAAAATTATTTTTACTAAAGTTATTTCTATTTGGATTTGAATTGCATATTTATTACTAGCACTGTCGCGTGTGTGCTTTGTAATATTGAAAAATACTTACAAAAATTATTCACAATAAAAACTGCGCATCAAGTTTTTGGCACCGTTGTCGTGGAAGTAATGGAAAGCAACGGTAAATTTTTTTGTAATTTAGAACGTTTTATTTGAACTGAAAAATTTTTTGTAGTTTAATTTGAATATTTTCAAACTTTAGTGTGTTTGCTTACTTTAATTGCTTATTGTGTTTGTTTATGCGTAGTTTAAGATCAGAAAATTTAATACCTTACGATTCAGAGTTAGAAAGAACAATTAAAAAAATTCGAAAAAAAACAAAAAGAGATAGATAATTTTAGCGGAATGGCTTGCAATTCATGTAATTTTGGAAATAAACATCATCAGAGACCTTTAAGAGATTTATCAGAGACCTTTAAGAGATAGACCTTTAAGAGATTTTGTTAATCCTACAACAAATGAAATTCATTTGAGTATACAAAATCATGTTGTAGCTGCCAATTCATTTGAGCTTAAAATTGCTATTATATGAATGGTACAAAACAATCAATGTGGGGGAACACCAACTCAAGATCCTAACTTACACCTTGCTAGTTTTCTAGAATTGTGTGCTACATGTAAATATGATAGAGGGTCCAATAATGTTGTTAGACTTAGACTTTTTCATTTTTCATTAAGAGATAAAGCTAAGATGTGGTTAAACACGTTAGCACGTGGATCTATCAGAACTTGGAGAAACGTATCATAAAATTTTTTATCTAAATATTTCCCACCCTAAAAAATTGCTAAGCTTATAAATGATATTACATCTTTTTTGTCAGTTTGAAGGGGAATCAATTTATGAAGTTTGAGAAAGATTTAAAGAACTCCTTATGAAGTGTCCACACCATGCGTACTAGATTGGTTAATAATTCAAATTTTTAGTTTTGATAGTTGTTTTGTTGGATCTCTTAGATCGATAATTGATGCTGCTGCTGGTGGATCATTAATGTCAAAATCATTTGATGAAGCAGATTTGTTAATTAAAGAGATGACTACTAATAATTTTCAATGGGCCTCTGAAAGGGTAAATCCAAAAAAGTAGCTAGTATTCATGATTCTGATGCAATATCTATATTGACTGCCCAAATAGTTGTTATACGTAGAAGTTAGATCAATATAGAATGAATTATTCATAGACACCACCTGTGTTTAAGGAAAACTCATTGGGAAAATTTATAGAATATCAATCTTCTTATGAGACTTTAAATGCAATAAATAATCGTTGTAACAATTCTTATGCCAATTATTATAATCTTGGTTGGAGAAATAATCCAAATTTTAGTTGGACTAATAAAAACTCTAATGTTGTAAATCCTCAATGGGGAAACAATGATGCAAACCCATTGAGAAACTCCAACAATCAATGAAATCCAAATTATAAACTTTATTACCCTCCAGGTTTTAATAGTAATTGGCAGAGTCAGGAGAAGAATTTGTCAATGGAAGAATTAATATTGCAAATGGGAATTCAATTACAAAGTCAAGAAGCTTCAATTAAAAACATGAAAAATAAGTTAGGAGTATTACTACTGTACTTAGCAATAGACCTCCAAGAATGTTGCCTAGTAATGTTGAAGTAAATTCTAAAGATCAGAAAAAAGAGCAGATTAAGCTATTCAACAGAGAAGTGGAAAAGAATTGGAAACCAAAGTTCCAAAAGAAGTGGAAGTTGAAGTTGAGAAAGAAGAGGTAGAAAATGAAAAATCTGGTGAAGATTTTTATTTTGAGTCAGAATGTCCCATTAAACTCCTATTAAGCCAATGAAAATCATGGAAGAAAAACCACCACCTCCATTTTCTCAAAGATTGAAGCAGAAAAACCAAGATAACAAATTTTCAAAATTTTTGGAGATATTGAGGAAATTAATAATAAACATTCTATTTGTTGAAGCTTTGGAACAAATGCAAATTTATGTAAAGTTCATGAAGGATATACTTAATAAGAAAAGAAAGTTTGTAGATAAAAGTTTGTAGATAATGAATTTGTAGATAATGAAACTGTTGCACTTAGTGAGAAGTGTAGTGCTATAATTCAGAAGAAGCTTCCTAAAAAATTTAAAGATCCTGGTAATTTTACTATTCCTTGTGCTATTTGGCGAAAGATTTTTTGAAAATGCTTTATGTGATATAGAAGTCAGTATTAATCTTATGCCTCTATCAATTTTTAGAAGGTTGGGTTTAAGAGAAATTTCACCTACAACTGTAATGCTTCAGTTAGTTGATTGTTTGATTACCTACCTACAGGAGTTATAAAAGAAGTTTTGGTAAAGATTGATAAATTTATCTTTCTTGTGAATTTTATTATATTAGATATGGAGGAAGATAAAGAGATTCATATCATTTTAGGAAAACTATTTCTTGCCACTGGAAGAGCATTGATAGACGTGCAGAAAGGAGAACTAACTATGAGAGTTAGTGATCAAGAGGTTACGTTTAATATTGCAAAATCAATGAGATACCCTACAAAAGAGCGAGACATTGAAGACATTGAATGCTTCAGAATATATTGAATGCTTCAGAATATATATTAATGAATATTTAAGCCATAAATATTTTATGAAGACATTTGAAAAGATAATTGAAAAAGAATATCTGGAATATGAAGATAAGGATAAAATTTAAGATGAATCTATGGAAGTGAGTAATGAAGATTTGGAAATGAAGATAAGTGAGTAATGAAGATTTGGATTATGTTCAGGAACAATTTGAATTGTTAGATCCTACAGAAAATAATGAGAATTTGATTTCATCTATTCAGAAACTTCCTGAACTAGAAATGAAAACACTTCCTACACATTTAAAGTGTGTATTTTTAGGAGATTTATTCACATCTCCTATTATTGTATGCTCAGAATTAACTGATATGTAAGAAAGAAAAAAATGTTGGAAATTTTGAGAAGATATAAGAAAGCCTTTGGATATACATTAGCTGATATTAAATGAATCAGCCCTTCAGTTTGTATGCATAGAATTTTATTGGAAGATCATCATGAACCAAGAGCTGGTGATGAAAGAAGTTTTCAAGAAAGAGATTTTAAAATGGTTAGATGCTGTAATAATATATCCTATTTCAGACAGTGCTTGAGTGAGTGTAATTCACTGTGTTCCTAAGAAAGGAGGTGTGACTGTTGTGATAAATGAGAACAATGAATTAATACCAACAAGACAAGTCACTCGATAGTGAATCTGCATAGATTATAGAAAATTAAATTCGGCCACCAGGAAGGATCACTTTCCTTTACCATTTTTGGACCAGATGATGGATAGACTGACTGAGCTCAGAAATTTTTTGTTTTCTAGATGAATATACCAGTTATCATCAAATACTTACTACTCTAGAGGATCAAGAGAAAACAATGTTCACTAGTCCTTATGGAACTTTTGCATTTCAGCGAATGCCCTTTGAATCATGTAACGCGCCTGTAACATTTCAAAGATGTATGATGCCAATTTTCAATGATTTAATTAAAATAGGGATCGAAGTCTTTATGAACAATTTTTCTGTATTTGGAACTTCATTTGATACATGTCTAAATCATTTAAAGAAAGTTCTAGATCGATGTGAAAAGACAAATCTAGTGTTAAACTAGGAAAAATGTCAATTTATGGTAGCAAGAGAAATTATACTTGGGCATAAAATTTCAGAAAATGGCGTAGAAGTAGCTCTTGCAAAAATACATGTTATATCTAACCAACCTCCACCTACTACTCTAAGAGAAGTTAGGAGCTTTTTATGATATGTCGGTTTTTATAGGTGATGTATTAAATATTTTTCAAAAATTAGAAAGCCTTTATGCCAACTTCTAGAAAAAGATACAAAATTTTTTTTTAATCAAGAGTGCCTTAAAGCCTTTGAAACATTGAAGGAAAAATTGATCATTGCTCCTATAACTATTTCACCTGATTGGGAGAAACTTTTGAACTAATGTGTGATGCAATTGATTATGCAATTGAAGCTGTTTTAGGGAAAAGATATGAAAAATTTTAAAGTTATATATTATGCTAGTAAAACTCTTAATGATGCTCAAATTAATTACACCATTATAATGATGCTCAAATTAATTACACCACTACTGAAAGAGAGTTATTAACCATTGTTTATGTTTTTGATAAGTTTAGATCATATAGAATTGGAGCTAAATATGTTGTGCATTGACCAAAGGAAAATATGTTGAGATTTTCATACCTATTTCATACTATTTTTTATGATATTGCACTTTAAAGAAAGGTATTTTTAATGTTTGGTTACAGGAATGATGAATTAGGGTCATTGGAGCAAAAAGATGAAAAAAAAAGTGAATTTGGAGCGAAAAGGACCAAAATGTGCAGAATTGAACTAGAGCACCGTCGGCGCCATTGACCCCGCCGATGACGAGATTTTCCCGAGACTCCAGAATTAATTCATTATGAAGGTCCGCCAACAGAGCCCTCGAGGTCTCCGATGGCGAGGTCGGCGGTTATGCCCAATCAGGCTTTGGATAAGGCCAAATTTTGAAGGGATGCTTAAGCAAC